>NW_018236304.1:147732-209133 GCF_001263595.1 Phalaenopsis equestris | reverse complement strand
TCCTTCAATTTGTATGCATAGAATTCATATGGAAGAGAACTACAAACCCATGACTGATCCTCAAAGGAGATTGAATCCTGTTATGAAATAAGTTGTTAAGAAAGAAATTTTAAAGTGGTTAGATGCTGGAATTATCTACCTTATTTTAGATAGTGCATGGGTTAGTATGATTCACTGCGTTACTAAGAAAGGTGGAGTAACTGTAACTGTGAATGAGCATATTGAGTTAATACTAACGAGAAAAGTTACAGGGTGGTGAATATGTATTGATTATTGAGGTGAAAACTAGATACATGACAATCAAGCATTCAAGCAAGATCATTTTCCACTACCCTTTCTATATTAAATGCTGGATAAACTAGCTGGGCATAAATACTTTTGTTGGATATATTGGTTTATTGGTTTTCACCAAATTCAAATATCTCTTGAGGATCAAGAGAAAACAACATTTACTAGTCCTTATGGTACTTTTGCTTTTAGAAGAATGGCCTTTGGTTTAGGTAATCCCCTGCTACATTTTAAAAATGTATGATGACAATTTTTTGTGATTTAATTGAAAAAGGGAATGAAGTATTCATGAATGACTTTTTAGTATTTGGAACTTCATTTGACTCATGTTTGAAACATTTATCTAAAGTTTTTAGGCACTGTGAAGAAACAAATTTAGTCCTTAATTGGGAAAAATGTCAATTTATGGTAGCAGGAGGAATTTTATTAGGCCATCATATCAGAAAATGATATGGAAGTAGATCCCACTACAATTCAAGTGATTGCTAATTTACAATATCCAACAAATGTAAGGGAAATTAGCAGTTATTTAGGACATACTGAATTCTACAGGCGATATATTAAAGAATTTTTAAAAATTGCTAAGTCTCTATGTCATTTACTAGAGAAAGATGCAATTTTCACTTTTGATGAGGAATGCCTAAAAGCTTCTAAGTTATTAAAAGAAAAATTAATCACTACACTAATTATAAATTCACCAGACTAGGGAAACTCATTTTAATTGATGTGTGATGCTAGTGATTATGCTATTGGAGTTGTTTTAGGACAAAGATATGATAAAATTTTCCAAGTTATTTCCTATTCTAGTAAAACTCTTAACAAAACTCAAAGTAAAACTCTTAACAAAGAAAAAGAGTTAATAGCAATAGTATTATACAAAAATTGAAAAAGAGTTATTAACAATAATATATGCTTTTGATAAATTTTATTTATATTTGATTGGAACTCATTGTGTAGTGCATATAGATCATTCTGCTATTAAGTATTTAATGATAAAGAAGGATGTTAAACCTAGACCGATTCGAGGGATTATTCTTTTACAAGAATTTGATTTTGAAATAGTAGATTGGAAGGAGATTGAAAATCAAATTTCTGATCATTTCTCTAGGCTTGAGTTAGAAAAACCACTCTATTTTGAAAAAAAAATTAATGAACATTTTCCAGATGAAAAATTTTCCAGTTTTCCAGATGAAAAATTGTTCACTATTAATGTGTGGCGTGTTCCGTGGTATTCCGACATTATAAATATTCTTATTAGTGATATTGTACCTAATGGAATGACATACCAATGGAATGACATACCAACAGTGACATACCAACAGAAGAGGAAATTTATTCTTAAAGCTAAGACTTTTTTTTGGGATGACCCATTTTTATATGGATAGGGAAAGGATATGATTATTCGAAGATGTGTAACATTAGAAGAAACTTACAAAATTATCTAAAATTGTTATAATTCTGATTTTAGGGGACTTTTTTGTGTTGATAAAATAACAAACAAAATTTTACAGGTCGGATTCTATTGGCCTATGATTTTTAGAGATGTTAATGCTTATATCAAAACATGTGATAGATGTCAAGGTGTAGGCAATATTTCTAGAAGACATAAGATGCCCCTCAATTATATGCTAGAAGTTGAAATATTTGATGTTTGGGGATTAGTTTCATGGGACCATTTATACAATCTTTTGAAATTTTATATATTCTGTTAGTAGTGAACTATGTATCCAAATGGATAGAAGTTATTGCTTTACCTCGATGTGATGCTGAAAGTGTTGTAAAATTTTTGAAAATGAATATTTATCGTAGAATTGGGATGCTGATAGTTACCATTACTGATGGAGGAAGTCATTTCAGAAATGTCATAATGGAGAAATTATTAACGAAATATCATATAAATCATAGGATTGCTACTGCTTATCATCCTTAGACAAATGGTTTGGCTGTTTTATCCAATCGGGAAATTAAAAAAAAAAATTTGGAAAAATCTATGAATCCAATAAAAATGGATTGGTCAGACAAACTTGACTAGCTTTGTGGGCTTATAAGACTACATATAGAACTCTTATAGGAATGTCCCTATATAGGCTAATATTTGGGAAAGCTTGTCACTTACCAGTTGAACTTAAGCATAAAGCATATTGAGCAATTAAAAAGTTCAATTATAATTTGAAAGATGCTGGTAAGAAAAGATTATTACAATTAAATGAGCTTGGAGAAATAAGGAATGAATCTTATGAGAGTGCTAAAATTTATAAAGAAAAGATGAAGATGTGGCATGATCAAAGGATTCTTATTAAAAATTTCAGCTAGGGCAACAAGTTTTGCTATATAATACAAGGTTAAGATTATTTCCTAGCAAACTTAAGTCCAGGTGGATGGGCCCATTTGTTGTGATAGAAGTTTATCCCTATGGAGCTGTGGATATTAAAGATCCTAAGTCTGAGAAAATATTTAATGTGAATGGTCTTAAACTGAAACCTTATTTTATAGGGGATCAACATAAATTTAATGATGGAATGATGTTGGATGAACCATAATAAGCACTGGTTACGTCGGGCAGATGACGTAAAATTAAGCACTTTGTGGGAGGCAACCCATAGTTATCAATGTCTTTTTGTTTTGATTGTTGTTTTAGGTGTGATTAATAAAATTAAGGCAGTATTTTTGAGACTATTATGTGTTAGTACTGATTTTTAAACTTTATTTAACAACCTAGACATGTTAGTATGAGAATTTGGACGTTAGGTTGACTGGTGCAAAAATGTGCACAGGCGCTTAAGCGCTAAGATTAGGTGCTTAGGCGTGGAAATTTAACACATGTGTGAAATTAATATTCTAGAAGGTCTAACCGCTAATTAGTTTGTAAAAATGTGCCACTAAAGTTCCTAGACCTGCCTAGAAGTCATTAGGAGAATTTAGGCATATAAATAGAAGGGTTTTGTGAAGGAATATCACCGCATATCATTTTTAGCCCTAAAAGTCTATGTGAAAGAGAGATTTAGAGAAAATATCTTCATGAGAGTTGCACTTGAAGAAGATGAAGGAAACCATGAGGAAGAGGTTCATTAGTCAAAGTGCACAAGAGATGTGTAACAGTTTCTTAGTCGTTAGTATTGAAGGGATATCTGGAAAGATCATAAAAATTGAGAATACCATGACTTTACTGGAGACCAAGGTCCTTGAGTTTCATGCACATCTAGAACATATTGGATGGTAATTCAAGATGCAATTTAGCCACACTAGTTTTATAGAAGAAGCGAATAAGGTAATGTTCATTAAGTAGAAGTGGATTGAAGAAGATAGTATCAGAGCTCATCACCACTGTCCATTTTATCAAATCCATACTCCTCAAGAGACTAATGAAAGATAGGAATTTGTTCCTACAAATGATGGATGCAATTAAGTTATGTGTTAGAATTTATGTGTTAGAAGTTGTTGTTCTTCAGTGTGTAATATTTCTGTCAATATTTCTGTCAAGCTTTTAGTGTTTATGTTACTTATATGTTTAATTGTGAAATGATTATTAAGTCTCTGTATTTAGAAAATTTTCTCATCCAAGACTTTTTGGAGTGAAAATTAAGTGTTAAATGTATTTGTACTCATTTGTGAATTAATATAAGTTTGTTTGTGTGAAACTTTTTGTTATTTTTAGCCTCGAATTGAAATAGTTACATGGGAGAATTTTGAGAGAGAGAGGAGTTATAGGAAGTTGAAAATAATCATTTAAGTGTTATGAGACCATTTAGTAGTGGTATACTTAGGAAAATAGTGCATTTTACTTAAATTTGAACATCTTGAAAATCATGGACTGGGCACCTAAGAGCCACATCTCACGCTTACGCGCGAGCTAACCCGAGAGGCAGGCGCCTAAGTGCCACTTACCCGTGCTTAAGCGCATGTTCATGTAAACCAGTTCGCGAACAATTAAAAGTAAAATTTTCACTTCAAAAATGGCATTTTTCACTCTCTCATCGTCTTCTTCCTCTCAAGTTCACAATTTTGGAAGGCTAGGGAACACTTTTAAGTGGAAATTTCTTGGTGGAATCAAGAAAAAATTGCTAGATTGAAGTTTCATGAGGTAAGAGCTTTACTTCTATGCAATAATTTTGGAATTTCACTATGTATTTTGAGTACATTTGAAGAAATTGGAAAATTTACTATTCATGGTGAAAATGAGGAAAAGTCTATGGAAAATTGCATAGGAAGTGTAGTTTAGTAGTTTAGACTTGATTTCTGAAGTTATTTTTAGAATTTATAAAATTTGTAGAATGGCACCAAGAATGAAGAGGAGTAAAGGAAAGGGCCCTTTTGATTCAATTAAGTTTGTAAGTTCAGAGGCCCATAATCGGTACAATGATGCATTACAGTCACAAAAAATGATTTAGGAGCGTTATTTTAAGAATCTTGGTGGAGTCGTGGAAGATCTGATTGTTTACCAGCAGTGGGAACAATTATGTTGTTTCTCTACTGTTGCAGTTATTCCTGTTGTTAGGGAGTTCTATGTAAACCTCCATGAGGTTGAAAACGATAAAGTTATGGTTCGAGGAAAGTTGGTACCATTTTCCCCTGAGGTAATCAATTTGTTCTACCATTTACCACCTGATACCTTATGTTTTTAAGCAAATTATAGTCCGACTGAGGCGGAACTAGACGAGATTGTTTCTTACTTGACTGTTAGAGAAGGACTCCGGAAGATCACTAATGAGAGGAGAGTCAACTTTCCAACTTGAAAGTTAAGTGCACCTACAAAAGCCTGACACTACTTTATTTCTGCTCGTCTACTTCCAACAAATCATCTCAGTGATGTTAGTAGAGAGCGTGTGTCATTAAATTATTGTATTAAGGAGGGATAGCTCATTAACCTAGGATTTTTAATTTATTTTACTATCATTAGTTCTACCAGTGTTGTTACTACTGTAGGTGTGGGATTTGCTTCCTTGATCTTTTCTTTATATGAGCAGGTTAGAGTGAGATATGATAGCTAGGAGGAAGCATTGTTACCTCTAAAGCCCATCACTAAAGCAAATGTGAAGACTTACTCTGAACATTTTATTTTTGGCTGGAGAGGAAGATTTTCTAGGAGCTATGGAATGGAGAGGTCTGTTGCTTCTACCTCTGGCACTTCTACATCTAGACCATGTACCTCACGTGATTCTACATCAAGAGGTGAGTCTACTAAGACCTAAGATCAATTATTGTAGAGGATGATGAATCATATTAACTATACCGCTGAAAAAGTTAAGAATTTAGTGCTTTTTGCAGAGCATACTGATAGATATAATAGGAAAAATAGTGATTATGAAGAGAAGATTAACTCGTCCCTAGAGAACCTAATTAAGGGTGACCCAGGCGTGTAATTTCCTCCATATCCTCGATATCCTGATTATGAGCATGCAGAAACATGGAATAGCAGTGATATAGAGAGTGAGTAGTAGGACTGTGAGATTTTATTTTTATATTTGTATTATTTTATGGACTATGCGGTCTGATCTTGCTATATTTGCATCTGTGTGTTGATTTAGACTATGTGTTGTGTTTTTGACTTTTATGTTTTATTGTTATTATGATGTTTGTGTTAGTTAGTAATTTATTTTTGGAAATTCTTTGGTAGTAACTATTGTGAGTTTAATATTGTGATTTAGTTAGTTTAGAACTGAACTAAATTCTATGTCTTTTGAAAAGTTGAAAATCTTGCTAACTTAGATCTTAAATTTAAAATTTAGAAATTGCTACCGTGTATTTTTCTATTATCATGTTTGTGAGTTTGTTATTATGATGTTAAAGTAGTATATTTGTTTGCTTCTATGTTTGTACCCCTTATTTAGAAGTCTATTGAATCTTTACATGTTGAATTGAAATGAAAATAGTGGAAAATTTGATCAAAATTAATTTTACTCCTGATTTTAGTTTTATACTTGTATAATTAGGGTATAGAAATTCCTTTAAGCATGTTATTTTAATTTTCATTCCTACTTATATATATCTGATGCTAAATTGTTTAATCTATTAAAAATTTAAGTTTGGGGGGTGGGGGGGGGGGGTTATGAAAAATATTTTCAAAACTTGAATTTTATATGTTCTCAAATGAGCCACGGTTAATTTGATTTGAAAAGAAAAAATTATCATGTATATGAAGTTAAATTAGGGAAGTAAATTTTGATTTTAGAAATGAGTAAGAAAATTTAGTTAAAATTTTGAGTAATGAAGAAAAACATTAAGTTAAAAGTTTTTAGTGTAGAAAATGTTTAATATAGTGTCACCATCTTTAATAAGAAAAAAATTATTTTTGAAAAATTTAGATAATTTAGAATTTTATTTTTAACACTTAAATTTCTTTTATTAAAATAATTATCAAAAGTAATATTATATTTTGAAGAAAAAGATTTATATCAAGACTTTGCTTTAGGAAAGGAGAAATAGAATTCAAAATTAGTAAAGGCCTATTCAGATATAGTAATTCTAGCCTGAAAAAGAAATAGAAAAAAAATAAAAGAAAAAGAAAAAGAAAAAGACAAAAATATAAGGAGGAGAAGCTTGAGGATTAGTGCCTAATCAAAAATTGGTTCCACATTTGAGCTTTTGAAAGTATATGACTTGAGAAACTATTAAGCTTAAGGCATCATATACTAAGTAAAATTATTCCTAATATAAATTTTTAAGTTGAAATAATAAAAAGATTAAATTCTAAATTTGGAAAACCTACAATATTTCTGAATTAGATAGAAACTCATATTTTCATATTTCTTAAATTTAAAAAGTTTTAGACATTAAGTTGGTCTCATTTACTAAATATTTTTTTCTATATTGGACTACTATATTTCTAAATCAAAATTTTAGTAACTCCTAAAGAAACTCATTTACATATCATACTTATTTAGTTTTTAAAGATTGAAGTGTCACTTGGGGACAAGTAACATTATAAGTTTGGGGGATTTTGATACACCTAGAATATATAGTGTTTTTAGACACATTTTTATACCTATTTTTGAGATATTGCGCTTTAATGGAAAGTACTTTTGTATTTTTTCTTTCTAGTACAAGTAAAATGGTAAAAAATGCTTGAAGGAGTGAAAATATTATCAAATTTGGAGAAAATAGGTGAAAAATGTGCTAAAGTGTTTTGGCGCCTAAGCACCAGATCTGGCGCTTATGCCCTGGTTAAACAAAGAAGACCGCGCCTAAGTGCCAGAGGCAGTTATTTGATGAGTCAATTCAGTTTTGCAAATTTTGAAGAGGTATTTGAGGTACCTTTTGGCATAAATAGGTGGTTACAACCACCAAGGATGAAAATACTTGTGGAAGGAGGCATCTCTTGGGGAAATACATCGAATCAATATATATTTTGAAGAGATACTAAGACACCCATTGGAAAATTATAAAAGAAGAAAGACTGAAACTCAGAAAGTTTGTGTGCTTGAAAAGAGAAAGTTTTTAAAGTTCTTGAAGAATATGAGGAGTAAGTTTGGAGAGACAGGCACCACACCAAATATTTACTTTATCCTTTTTGTTTTACTTTTATACTGAGTGTTATTAAAGGGAAGAGATTCAAAGGAACTTTAAGAGTTTGGTGGAGGATATGAGAGAAGTTTTTATTTTTTTGTTTTATAATACTTTTGATTTTAATTGAGACTTATTGTTGGTTTAAGAATGATTTTTACTTTTAAACTAAAGTGTGGTTTTGTTTTCTCCATGGATTCTAAATAGTTTTCTCTACTTTTCTATCTAAAATGATAAGAAATTAAGTGTTGGATGGAAGTTGTGGAAAGTATTAATCTTTAACGTTATGATTTAAATCCAAGTTTTAAATCCAAGTACTTCATTTACTTCTTGACTTGGCCAATCCAGATGTTGAAATTTTTTGTGACAGCATGAAAAAACTAGGCTGATATTGTCTCAGTCAACAATTGGAAAGAATCACATGAGGTTGTACGAATGAGAATGTAGTTCATATGATTGAGCGTAAATAAATAGGGAAGTACATATTGAAGGGTGTCGAGTTAGAAGACTTTAAAGTGATAGCTTAAAGCCCCTAACTTGGTTTATTATTTTAGGTTTTGATACAAGATGTTAGCCTCTAGGTGGAGGGTCTCGAGGGAACTCTAGAGTGAGAGCAGGTATCTTCCCTGCCTAGCCGGTCTTCAGAACTATTCAAACTTTAATTTAGCCAATGTTTTTTATAGCATCTATAGTAAGGGTAAATAATATTATTACTCCTATTTGGTACAAAATAATTTGCATACTTCTACAACAGAATTCCTATACTTATTACTGATTTATAGAGAAATATATAGTTATATTTAGTGCTTTTCTTCTACAAAAACTATAGTTATCTTTTTAAGTTGTTATTGTTTTATAAAAAGATCAAAAATACCAAAAATATTTAAACTTTCATTGCTGTAAAAACATCTATAGTTTAAATAATTATCTTTTTAAAAATAAAATGTTTTCAAAAGTGCATATTGCATCATTTTCTTATGGGTTCGATATTCAGGTCTTGATAAGTTTAGGGCTTAAATAGAAAACCATTTATTACTTATTAACGATATGTATACTTGCGTAGTATCCCAATATATATAAATTAAAAAGTTAAATTCTTATTTATCTTTAGGATCAAGTTTTTTATTTTGTTACAAAATAAAGAAATATAAGTGAAAAATATAATTAAAGCTATTGTTATACTTTTACATATAAACAGTCGGGATCAAACTCCATCACTACCCATCTAATAGCCTCGACAGTAGAGTACCAAAAATTCTTCAACTGCCGAGCATTGATTATTATTTCAACTTCTCTACCCAGATTTTTAAATCCTTGATCCAGAATTACTTTTTTAGTTGTAAGTAGACTATTGAAGAATATTGAAGAAAGTAGACTATTGAAGAAAATGTTGGCCTTGTAATTGAAAAACTTTTGATCATCAAAATCTACCTTTCTTTTTTCTTTGCTCATTCTTGGTGTCATGGTAAATCGACAAAAAATTGATAAAATCCAAATAATATCCCAAAATTTCCAAAAATGACAATGTGGTTTAAACTTAAATCTACTAATTAAGAGTTCTTCATTAAAGGATTTTGTCAAAATCTTCCAAAAAAATCTTAAACTTTGAGTTTAATGTCTAGCTCTTACCTAGCGAAGATGAAATTCAAACTTTGTTTGCCTTAAAATTGCCTAAAATTTGAGCATTAGCAAGCCCTAGGTGCAAAAATTGGAGGTTGAAGGTGACTCAAAGGGTAAAAATTGTGTTTTACGGTGCAAATCACAAATTTTAAGGGTGTTTGGGTCAGTTCGGGTTGAGGGTGCTGTCGGCGCCCACACCAGCGCTGTCGGCGTCAGTGGCCAAAAAAATTTTATTTTGATTTTTGCATATGTCAGTGGCCAAAAAAATTTTATTTTGATTTTTGCAAATTTTAATTTTCTTTCAAATTACTCCAAAGTTTATTTATTCTTTTTAAGCACTAATTTTCATCTAAAAATAATTAACAAACAAATATTTTCACAAACAACACCAAACAAACTTTTATATATGAAAATTCACATTTTACAAATACATTTTTCTATTCACATTTTCACACCTTTAAAGCAAACTAAATTATAATTTAGCATCAAACTCAAGAAAATACAATAGAACGCTGCACAAAACTATACAGAATCAAAGTCAATAGAGTTCTAAAGCAAAGTAAGGTAAATCAAATCCACACAATCACATTAAATACATAAGTATTTAAAATAGTAGAGAGTCCAACTTCTTTATTTATTCTGCCCCATCTTCAGTACTTTCTCATCCTCTAATATCTCCCATAGACTAGTAATGGACACACAGATTGTAGAAGGGTCGGTACAGGAATTGATCAATCCAATCTTCATCGATCCATCCATTTTTCTTGAACATCTACACCAATCCTGCTTCAATTATTTCAATATGATCAAAATTCTCATTCATCCTCCAATCTAGGTGATCAAAAAGGTAGTTAAGATTTCCTATTGCATTCGTAATACTCTGAAGTTCTCTTTCTATTTTCTTCCTTTTCTTCTCTAAAGCTATTGAACTTCCAACTGTTTGTGGCATTAATGGTGTTGAAGCATGTGATGAATGTTCCAAAATAACATCTAATGCTTCATTTCCATTCCCAAAATAATTATCATCAATAGGATCATGGGCTCCCAAGGAAATTAAACTTTCTCCCAACTTTCATATGCAACTTTAGATTGACTACAAAGTAGGAAAATTGTGGAAGGATGCTCAAGTCCATATATTGGCCCATTCATAATAATACCCATAACAGACTTAAAAATAATCGATCCCACATATATGGTTTTCCAATTTGAATGCAATAGTTTAAAATTGCACTTTCTCTTGTAACTCTACTAATCTTCATGGTAGAGAGTAACTTTGCAAATATGAAGAAATGTCATTGTTTTGATATTGGATTAAGCAGTGAAGCAGAGAAACTATCGTATCTCTCATCTCTGATTTTCCAATTATTAATTTCATTTGTCAGAAAATTATATACATCTTGCATCATATCTCCATTTTGGATAAAACTTGTATAATGAAAGATTGGAACATTTTCTATCCTATACAAATCATTAATTTGAGCCAGAGTAAATGGTACAGCCTTACCTCAAATGAAGATAACTCCTTGGGTAATTCCATGTAAGTTACAATAGAATTTATTTATCACCGGTACAACAATTGTAGTGGTAGTGTAGCACAAAACTTCCCAACGCCTTTGCATAATGATTTTCTCAATCCGTGAACTTGGATTATTCAATTCATGGTTGACAAATCCTCTCACCTTGATAAGTCTCTTTTTTACAATGACTTTGTCGAATAATCTCTGCGCATCAATACTGATAAACTTTCGTCTATTAAAAACTCAATACTTTGAAGTATTTCTAAAATTGGAGTCATGGAATTTGAAATCAGAAAGTTTCTTGATGTCCAAGGCAGTTTTTAGGCCTTTAAGAACACCTCCCGGTGGTTATTTAGGAGAAAAATCCCGCCAAAGTCCATTGAACTCACTCTACATGTGCAAAACTGCTCGGAACACCGTCGGCGCCATGGTCTATTAGGCGGGCGCCGTCAATGCTAGAAGTTAAAATCACGTGTTTTATTTTTTTTGTTCAATTTGAATACAAATTTTCCTCCAATACCAATATTTATCTTAATTTATTATATATAAAATTTTGTATGATTCAAAAATATTATTATTTTCCAATATATAAATACACTTATTAAATAAAATAGTAATATATAAATACATAGATTTACATATGGGTTGCCTCACACAAAGCCTTTGGTTTAACATCGTCAGCTTGACGTACCATTGTTTAGTCAGGATGACTTAATAATGTTTCAATCGATGCCCATTAACTTTAAATATCTTTTCTATTTTAAGATCTTTAATAACAACAATACCATAATGATAGACTTTAATCACTTTAAATGGTCCTAACCATCTGGATTTCAATTTTCCTGAAGATAATCTCAATCTTTTATTATATAATAGAACTTCTTGTCCAGTTTCAAACATCCTCTTAAAAATCTTCCAATCAAGTCATATTTTCATTTTCTTTATATAGATTTTTGCATTACCATATGCTTCATCTCTAATCTCCTCAAGTTCATTGAGTTGTAATAATCTTTTCTCACCAGCATCTTTTAGATTAGAATAAAATTCCTTAATAGCCAAAAATGCTTTAAGCTCCAATTCTACGAGTAAGTGGCATGTTTTTCCAAAAATATGTCTATATGAGGACATTCCTATAGAAGTCTTATAAGCAGTTTTGTATGCCCATAATGCAGTATCTAATCTAACAAACCAATTCAATTTATAGAGATTTACAACTTTTTTTCTAAAAACATTTTATTTCATGATTTGATATTTCTGCTAAACCGCTGGTCTGAGGATGATAAACTAAAAAGATTCTATTTATAGTATCATATTTTTTTTATTAACTTCTCATTTCTCTTATTCTTGAAATGGGATCCTCCATCAGTAATAATTACTATCGACATTCCATATCTTATAAAAATATTTTTATTTAAAAATTTTAGAAACACTCCGAGCATCACACTTAGGTACAACAACAACTTCAATCTATTTGGACATATAATCAACAAGTAATATATATAAATTTGAAAATGAAGGCATAAATGGTCCCATAAAATCTAATCCCCACAAATCAAAAATTTCAACTTCCAAAGCATAATTTAGAGGCATTTCATTTCTTCTAGAAATATTTTCGACTCGCTCACATCAATCACATGTTTTAATATTTTCATTAACATCTGTAAAATGAATAGGCCAACAAAATCCTTCTTGCAAAATTTTATATGTAGTTATATTTTCTCCAAAATGTCCTCCAAATTCAGAATCATAACATCTTTCAATTATTTGTTGAGTTTCTTCATAAGGCACAAACCCTTTGATAATTAGATCTTTACATTGTTTATATAAATATGGATCATCCCAAAAATAAAATTTTGAATCATATATAAATTTCCTTAAATGTTGATTCTTAATTTTTGATGGTAAAATATCACTTACAACATAATTTACTATATCGGCATACCACGGTGTATTTATTTCATCAATATTATATAATTGTTCATCAAGAAAATTTTCTAAAATTTCATTTGCAAAATTAGCTAATATTTTTTTTCTAGTCTATACAAATGATCAGCTTTTTTATTATCATTTTCCTTTCTATAAACTACAATAAAATAAAACTCTTGCAATAGAAGTGTCCATCTAATTAAGCTTGGTTTAGCATCCTTCTTTTGCATTAAGTATTTGATAGAAGAATGATCTGTATGCACTATACATTTTGTTCCAATCAAGTAAGGTCTAAATTTATCAAAGGCGCAAACAATATCTAATAACTCTCTTTCAGTAGTAGTGTAGTTAATTTGAGAATCATTTAGAGTCTTACTAGCATATTATATTACTTTAAAAACTTTATTATGTCACTATCCTAAAACAACTCCTGTAGTATAATCACTAGTTTCACACTTTATTTCAAATGGTTTCTCCTATTCAGTTGGGACTATTATACGAATAGTGATTAATTTTTCTTTCAATAGTTTAAATGCTTTTATGCATTCCACATTAAAATCAAATTTTGTATCTTTTTCTAAAAGTTGGCATAATAGCTTAGTTATTTTTAAAAAATTATTTATGTAACGCCTGTAGAAACCAAGATGTCCTAGAAAACTTCTTACCCCTCTGACCGTAGTCAGTGGTGGTAGTTTTTCAATAACTTGAACTTTTGTAGGATCTACTCTCATGCCATTTTCATAAATTTTTTACCCAAGTACAATACCTCCTGCAACAATAAATTGACATTTTTCTCAATTTAGTACTAGGATGTTTTTTTCACATAATTCCATAATTTTTTCTAAATTATTTAAACATCATTCAAATGAAGTCCTGAACACTGAAAAATCATCCATAAATACTTTCATTCCATGTTCAATCAAATTACTACATGTTGACATCATACATCTTTGAAATGTTGCAGGTGCATTGCATAGTTCAAATGACATTCTACATTTGCAAATGTTCCATAAGGGCTTGTAAATGTTGTTTTACTTGACCCTCAGGAGCAATTAGAATGTGATGATAACTGGTATATCCATCTAAAAAGCAGAAATATTTGTTTCCAGCCAATCTATCCAACATTGATCTAGAAAGAGTAAAGGAAAGTGATTTTTCCTGGTGGCTACGTTTAGTTTTCTATAATTTATACAAATTCACCTACAAATAACTTGTGTTGTTGGAATTAATTCATTTTTCTCATTTACTATAATAGGCACTCCTCCTTTCTTTAGAACATAGTGAATTGGGCTTACTGAAGCACTGTCTGAAATAGGATATATAATTCCAGCATCTAATTATTTTAAGATTTTTTTAACAACTTCTCTCATTATTGTCTGCACTATTTTGATTGAGGAGTTGCCCGTCGGTCACTAGAATCGAAATACCATAGCCCACTTCAAAAGGAAATTTTAATTTATATATAGATTTAAGTTTAGAAAAATATGAAATCAAACTGAACTGATATTTTACAAAGTTTAAATGGTTTAAATGAAAGAGCACTATACCTCAAACTCTGTATCTATCTCGAAGGATAAGCACAAGACTAAAGGATGAGGCTTGATCAGTAAAACCATTTTATTTGCCGACAACTTCCCCTATTTAATATGAAAAATTAAATAGGGTTTATATTAAGTTGGGTTCGGAAAATTTTCCAAGAAGGGCAAGCTCCTATAGTTAATTACATCTTAAATGACCAAAGCCACTAAGAAAAATTTTGATAAAAATCAGGAAATATTTTCTTCAAGAACTTCAAAAAGATAAGACTGTTCAACAAGATCAGACAAAGAGGTGTGAAATGTGATTGGCCCAAGTTTGGAGCATTTTGTTTTTGGAATCCAAAAGAAGGAAGATCTAGGGGATGTCATAGATCCGAAGGAAAACCTCAGTGACTTCCTGGTCTATCCTATTATTTGGGTTTACTTTTATGGAGAAATATTTAGGTGTTTCATCTTGCAAATTTTATTAACTTAGGACTTACGTTCGTGTGAAACAATCACACAAATAGCCTGGAAGATGTGAGGATTTAGGTCGTGACAAACGACAACCTCAGAATCCTAAGACGAGTTAGGGCTTATATTATCCAACATGGTTGTACAAAGGCCTAAGTAATAGATGATGAGGATATATGTTGCATAAGTAGACAACCTCGAAATCCTTTGGCTTTGTTGTTTAATTCTAAGGAAGGAATTGGTTTAGCTGGGGAAGATAGGTATTATGATTGAAGATGGTCGTGTTGTCCACCGGTCGTTTTGTCCACCGGGCTAGCTCCAAGCTCCTTACCGTGACAAGTTTAAGTTTTTTGGGGTGTCAAGTTATGATTTTTAGGAATGTTATGAAGAGTTTAGGGTCCAAATTGAGACCAATGAGTGGGCCATGGGGTTCAAGTAGGTGGAACCAAGTCATAGGGCCAAAATTGGGTGTTTGATCTAAATCAAAATTATGCTCAAAGCATGGGCCAATTAAGCCTAAATTTGGGTTATATTGGTCATATTAAAGTTGAATTTGAGTTTATAATTGAAATTGTGGATAGTGGGGACCAATTTGATGGACATTTGAGGCGGATTTAGGGAAATTGGGCCTTTGAAGGCAACTTGGGGGTTTGGGACAAAGATGATCAAAATTGTTTGGGTCATGTGGTAGTTGAGAAAAATGAAATTAGGAATATTTTGAAGGTTTTGGGAATTTTTTTGGGAATTTTTGGAATTTTGGGCCAAGGAGGGGTGTTTTGGTAATTTGACAATGTTTGGTGATTTTGGGTAATTTGGGTGTTTTCGAAAGGTTTGAAATAATTTTTAAACAAATTTGTATTTTTTGGGTAAATTTGGGAATTTTGACCAAATTTAGGGTTCTAAGGGTATCTAGGTAATTTAGGGGAGTTTAGGGGCAGAAGGCTAAGTAAGGTATTTTGTTAGAGTTGGGGTACTAAGCACCATTAATAAGCCATGGACCGATGGAAGCCCCATTTTGGGTCCTCTATGCACTCATCTTAGCAAAACCCTAGCCTAGGGCTAGTGGTTTTAAGGGACTATCTACTTGAGCATCCCAAAAGATTAAGCGATTAATGTCAAGAAAATTTTGGGTTTACATTTGTGAGTGATTGTGAGTGCGGTGATTGTAGTGAGTGTCTTAGCGTTAGACCAACACCCAAGGTCAACTCTAAGGTCCAACAGTCCTATGGGAACTCTCCTTGAGCTCCCTCATTATGACCCTACCTACTAAGTGCTAGAAATTATGACAGCTATGTGGAACTTCAAGTTTAGTAAAGAGGATTTTAGAATTTCTAATGGTGAGGATTCCTTTTCAAGTTTCCTAGGAATAATAAACGAAAAAGTCCTATGGCTAGACCCGAGGCTACTAAAGAGGAAAACTAGACCTCAACCAAAATTGAGGTCAACATTGGACCCCCAATAGGTGGGGTGTGCTGGGCAAGCACACCGCGCGTATTGGCATTGACCGACGAGATCAACAAAACCAATACAAACTCCTAAGTCAAGAGACATAGATGGAGTGTGTGATAGTGTGTGCTATTTGCTTTTGCTAGGGAATATAGCAGGTGAATATTTGATCAAAGTCAAGAAGCAAGGACTCTCGCTGGGGATTGGAGAGTGGATTTTGAGTTATGAGATTTCAGGAATTTATAGAAGATGGAAATCAGTGTGTAAGTGCTGACCCCGCAGTGGGATTTAAAATTCAGGTATTAATTTTAGAAGAGGGTCGATAGTTAAGGACCAATCATGAAAAGAGAGGAATCAGAAGTTAGGGACTGATCCCAAGATAAAGATTGAAAGTTAAGACTTAATCACAAGAAAGAGAGTTGGAAGGAAGGAATCAACCTCAAAAAGTTGAATCAAAAGTTAAGGACTGATTCAAAAATGAGAATTGAAAGGTAGTGATCAATCTCAAGAGAGAGCGTTGAAAGGTAAGGACCGACTTCAAAAGTAGTGAATCAAAAATTAGGGACTAATTCTAAAATGAGAATTGAAAGGTAAGGATCAATCTCAAAAGAGAGCATCAGAGAGCATCGAAAGGTAAGGACTTAAGGACTGACCTCAAATGGGTGAATAAAAAATTAGGGACTGATTCTAAAGTGAGAATTTAAAGGTAAGGATCAATCTCAAAAAGAGAGCGTCAGAAGGTAAGGACCGACCTCAAAAGTAGTGGATCAAAAATTAGGGACTAATTCGAAAGTTAGGATTGAAAGGTAGTGATCAATCTCAGATCGAGCATTGGAAGGTAAGGACCAACCGCAAAAGTAGTGAATCAGAAATTAGGGACTGATTCAAAAATGAGGATTGAAAGGTAGGGATCAATCTCAAAAAGAGAGCGTTGGAAGGTAAGGACCGACCTTGAAAGTAGTGAATCAAATTTTAGGGACTGATTCAAAAGTGAGGATTGAAAGGTAGTAATCAATCTAAAAAAAGAGCATCGAAAGGTAAGGATCGACCTCAAAAGTAGTGAATCAAAAGTTAGGGACTGATTCAAAAATGAGGATGGAAAGGTAAGAATCAATCTCAAATAAGAGTGTTGGAAGGTAGGGACCGACCTCAAAAGGGTGAATCAGAAGTTAAGGACTGATTCTAAAATGAGAATTAAAATTTAAGTAGAGTTTGTAGTGTTGAATTCAAACATATGTGTTATATGAAAAGTTGACATTATTGAAGAAGATTTGTGAAATTTTGTGAGGTTTTGTGCGGAACGGGAGACTCCACAAGGGTGTGAAGAGAACTAATGCAGATAAAGGTAGTTATGCTCCGTGAGCATAGAGTAAGAGACCTCAAAATTGCGAGAATCCATTCAACGGATTTATTTTCTTTTCTTATTTTTTTATCACAATTAATTTTTTAAAATATGTTTTCAAAATTAGATTTTAGTTGGTTGATTTTTCAAAAAGACAGTTGTTTGCTGTTTATTTATTGGTTATTTTTGTTTAAATTTTGTTATTATTAATTTTTTTTTTGTTTGTCGTTTTGTTCTTTGTTCGTTGTAATTTTGAACCAACGTGTGGTTCGTGGCTTCCATCCATCACACAAAAGGCAATTGACAAAAGGACACATTTCTAAATGAAACTTCATTAATCTCTTGCAATAAAATGTTACAAATCAAGTGTAGGACGATGCCTCAAAAAGTACAATATGCAAAATGCATCCAAGTACCTCCAAGTACATCCAAAATATCTCATGTCAAGTACACATTATAGGTTGAGCATCTCTGATACATATCATATTGCTGAAATATAGTAAAGGAGAAAGAAATCCTCTGACTGTCTGTTCCTACTGTGACGAGCTCATGATTGAGTTGACCTTCTAAGCCACACTATACGTCAAGAGCTCCCTTTTCATGTGCTTAGAGGTGCAAACCTATCATAGCTTGTAAGGTAGTAGTTCCTCCAGCTCTGGATCTGGTTGAAACCCGTGCAGTATTTTGCTATCGTCCATCCATCGAAAGGTCACGGACACCCTGAGGTGTCGCACTCCTAGAATACAATTCTTGGGAAAGCTTGCACCGTTTCCTTTTAGAAAAAGCACTGAGCCAACTGGTAGGGAAATCTCCATATAGCCTCTGAACACACCAGGGTCGACAATGTCAATTTTTTTCCCAAATAAGACGTCACTTTTTCTCAGAAATGAGATCGTACAAAAAGGGCTCATGAAGTCATGGTGATCGATATGTGGAGGTCGTAGATGTTGATAATACAACTATTTGGAATGAAAGTAGTGGGCAGAATACTCTATCTGACCATTCTTTTGATCTTCTACTTTATCATTTTTGGTACTAGATCTACTTGATCGTGTCTGAAGATCCTAAGAGGATTCCCTTATCTATCGTTTGTAAAGTTGTAACAACAGCCACACTAGATAGTAATCATCCATTTTCCTCGCATCCATTTCCTCAGCTCAGAATAGGTTATTTCCATAAGTAAACCTACTTGACCTCAGTCCCTTAGGTAAAAAATGTAGTCAAGAGTACTCTATTTGTCAGTCTCTAAGAAGACTTTGGTATGCAGTTCTAATCCCTCCAGTATGTTGCTGAATTTCCCCTATACTTCTTTGTAGAATTTGAAGTCTCTATTATTTACTTTGCTCATTTAATAATATTCCACCATACTGGGAGTCGGCAGTTGTGGTGGATATTCCCTCATTTGAAAATCAGCGGGAACCCAAGCTGGTGTTATCTATGGCTCTAATGGAATGTATGATTATGCGTCTGACAGAACGTTTGGCTCTGTACCCCATGGAACATACGACTTTGCATCCATTGAGACATATAACTCTGCCTCTATCAGGTAATCGGTGGTCTAAGCTCCATCATCGGTATATGTATATTCCCCTAATGTGGTGTAGTGTTGTAGATGTGGGACATTGCAGTTCGCGCACTCCACGAATGCCTTTGTAGTTGACGCTCGTGCAGGTATTTTGACATTGCAGTTAGGGCAACCCATACACAAAACATCTGAAGCTGGTAGCATCTTTGGCTTTGTAGCAAACTTAAACTCCTCATCTATAACAGGCTGGCTAGAGGAGGTCTCTTTCATGCCCGGATCATAAATTTATCCCTCAGGAATAGAAGTGAGCAAGTTGTTTGCCTCTTTCTTCTTCTGGCGTCTCTTCTCTTCTCGTAAGAAAGCTCTCTGTTTTCATTGGCTGGCATTTCTTCATTGTGTTCTTCATAGTGGAGCAAACGGTATCCTTTCATTATCAGCGGCAACTAGGCCCCTAGTCGGCGTAGCTATCCTGGATGGTAAATTTCTTGGCCCCTCCATCGGGTCCTATTGTACCATCAAGCTCTATTCTTTCAGTGACAAACTGTCATTGGTGGCCACTCTTAGTAGTGAAGGCAGGCCTTCCTTTTCCTGTCGACTGACGAAATTCATTAAAAGCCCCTCGTAATCCATGCCGACTTGGTTAAATTCCATGTCGAATTCTATAGTACCGTCTTTAAGCGCCATTTCTTCATTTACTGTAAGATTCCAGCCATCTTTAAAGGCGAACCATCTTTAATTCCAGCCATCTTTAAAGGCGAAGATCAGCCTCTGGCCTGAAATTTCTCTGCAGACCACAATAAAAATGTCAGTGAGCTGAAACTTAGCATGAACAAGAACAAAACAAAGTATTTATTAGAGAAATTTTATTTATTTATTTTGGAGATAAGATCATTTATTTATGGGTGAATTTTATTTAATTTAGCAGCACATTAAGTTTGAAAAGATGAAATTGAAGTGTGTAATTTTCAAAAAAAAAATATTATATTGAGGTTAATTTTTTACAAAAATTTGGACCCGGTCACAAATGTTTGACCACATAGATAATCCCAAAACAATCAAAATTTCAAAATTTCAAATCAAGTGAAGGCAAGCAATGTCAGGTTATCTAGTATGTCTTCAGGGATCATCCATTGATTGGTAGCATGGGTCTTTCGCCCCATAAATCTGCTAACTGGTAGGCTCCTCCTACGTAGACCTTTTCAACAATAATTAGTCCCTCCTAAGTTGGCTTAAATTTTCTACCTATCTTGCGACGTGCAAGAATAAGCCTTTGGAGCATGAGGACAAGGTCACCAACTTTAAATATCCTTGGGCAGACCAATTTGTCATGAGCTTGTACCATCTTTTCCTGGTAAAGTTCCAGATGTTACTGTGCTTCAAATCATTTTCCTTCCAGACCCTCTAGTTCCTCAAGCCTGAGCTTTGCATTTTCTTCTGTTGTGAGTTGGTTGGTGATAATGATTATGTGAGACAACGTCTAAATTTTTAACGATAGCAAGCCCTTGGACCCGTACATGAGCATGTAGGGTTTATACTGAGTGGGAGTCTTGAACGTTGTTCAGTAGGCCCACAAAGTTTCTAGCAATTTATTGTGCCAATCTCTTTTGTTTTCATCCAGTGTTTTCTTTAAAATTTTTTACCAACGTCTTGTTGAAGGCCTATGCCAATCCGTTCACTCTGGGATATTAAATTGTAGATTATCTCAAGTTTATTCTGTGTCTTTTGACAAAATTGTTAATCTTTGTGCTTTTAAAAGCTGTCCTATTGTCAAAAATTATTCTTCGCGGTACTCTGAAACGGTAGACGACTTAGCTTTTGAAGAATTGAAGGACGTGCTATGATGTAACCTCTCGTAATAGTACTGCCTCCGCCCATTTGGAGAAATAGTCTGTAGCGGCAAGAATAAACCTGTGCCCTTTGGAAGATGGAGGGTCTATCATACTTATTATGTTTGTACCCCAACATTCGAATGGCCACGAAGCAACGGTTGGGTGTAGCACATTGGGAGTTTGATGCAAGACCACCTCATGCACTTGGTACTGGTGATATTTTTTTGCTGTATCCAAGCAGTCAGACATCATTGCTGGCAAATAATATCCGAGTCTCTTGATCTTCATTTTTATTTTTAGTTCAGACTCGTGAAAGACTCGTGAACACACAATCCAACATGTACTTCTTTGACAATATTTTGGGCTTCGGCTTTGCTTAGGCATCGTAGCCACATCTGCTCAAAAGATCTTGTGCAGAGGTCATCTCCAACCAAGGCGTATAACATTGCCCTTTTTTTAATGTGATGTGCATCAGACTTGTCTTCCGGCAACTTTCTAATATGCAAATATTCTAATAATGGCTTGCACCAATCTTTGTTGATATCCATAACTACAATCGTTGTTTCTTCTTTTCCGAGCTTGTGTAGAATTTTGACGCCGATTTGAGACAAAACTTGGCTTCCTTGTACTGTGAGTTTTATGGAATCCTCTGGGGACATGCCAATTCTTTAGCGAGTTTTGTTAGAGCGTCGACATGGGCATTATCTGCCCTAGGAATCCGGTAGATAGTCACGTAGGGGATTTGCTCTACTAGCTTCATTATGTACTGGTGGCATTCTGCTAATCTTTGTTTAAAAATCTTGTATTGTCCGACAACTTGCTAGATGACGAGTTGTGAGTCACCGTAGATGACAATGTCTGCTATATCAATTGAGATTTCCAATTCGATTCTGGTGATTAAGGTTTCATATTGTGCTTCATTGTTGGTGCACAGCTCTGTAAGGTAGTATGAGAACCTCAACATACCCTTATCTGGCATGATAAAGATCAAACCAATCCTTGCTTTGCCTGGTATGACTGTGCGTAGTCCTTTGTCTTTTCTGGTTGATGAAGCACCGTCAAATTACATCTCCCAGCATTGCGCACTCGAGAATTCAATTTGTAGCATTTGCTCGTCTGGTAGTTCGTCCTCGAGAGGGGACCTAGCTGGCGGTGGGTGTGGAGCAAGAAAGTCTGCAAGAATCTATCCCTTGATAGCACGGAGGAGAACAAATATCATATCAAATTGCAATAAGATCATCGAACATCTTGCTAGGCGCCCAGAGAGCGTTGGTCGGGTCATCAAAAATTGCAATGGGTTAACTATGGAAATTAGGGTAATTTTATGAGAGAGCATGTAATGACTAAGCTTTTGGCCGGCAAAAATTAACTCCAGACAATGTTTCTCAATAGGTGGATCAATAGGTGGATACCTTACTTCCATCGGTATCAGATGACGACTCAAGTAGTAGAGTGCATTTTCTTTACGCTCGTCATTGACTTGGGCTAAGAGGGTTTCAAGAGAGTCATCTAGGGTCGCAGTATAAAGTATCAAAGGTTTCCTTGGGATAGGAACTGCCAAAAAAGTAGGTGTCACTAAATATTATTTAACATCCTCAAAAGCCCGCTGGCATTTCTCTTCCCAAATTAATTTGGTGTCCTTTTTAATTAATGCCGAGAAGGGCTGACACCTTCTTGAAAGATTAAAAATAAAGCATCTCAGATATGCCAACTTCCCCGGGAAGGAACGTAGTTGTTTCAATGTTTTGGGTGGAGGCATTTCCAAGATAGCTTTAATCTTATCTGGGTTGATCTCGATTCCTCGATGATGGACAACAAATCCTAATAAATTTTCAGAGGTAACGCCAAAAGCGCACTTTAAGGGATTCATTTTAAGGTCATATCATCATAACCGTTCGAACATGATCCTCAAATCGTACAAATGGTCTATTTTTTGTTTGATTTTGATGACAAAATCATCCACGTAGCATTCTACTTGATTGTGAATAAGGTCGTAAAAAATTTTTGTCATTGCATGTTGATACATTGCTCCTGCATTCTTTAACTAAAACAACATCACTCTGTAGCAGAAAATTTCAATCGGTGTCCTGAAGGCTGTATGTGTTGCATCCTCAGGAGCCATCTTGATTTGATTGTATCCTAATGAGTCGTCCATGAAGGAGAAGATTTCGTGAGCAGAAGTGATATCCACCATCATTTCTTGTATTGGTAGTGGAAACTGGTCTTTCGGACATGCTTTGTTTAAATCTCTGAAGTCGACGTAAACACCAATTTATCAATTTTTCTTCTTGACAGGTACAATATTGGCTAACCTTGTGGGTTATTGCTATTCTTTTACAAAGTTATCATCTATTAATTTATTTACCTCGGTGATAACTTGTTGCTCTATTTCAAGTCGTATCCTTCTTGGAGCTTGTTTCACTAGGGTTATATTTTTATCTACCCTAAGTTTTTGAACTGCAACCTCTGCTAACAGTCCCGACATTTCATCATAACTCAATGCAAGGCAATCTTTGAATTTTGTTAATAATTTTCTCAATCATAGATATTCTTCATCGTTAAGTAGATAACTTATAAATGTAGGTCGGGGTTGCTTTTTAGTCCTGAGGTTTATTTGTTTCAACTCATCAACCATTGATTTAATTTCCTCCTATAATTCTGGCGGAGTATCTTCTATTAGTTTATCAGTAGAGTCATCCTCTATATCGAGGCAATCCTCTCTTGATTCACTAGTAACAACCATACAAAATCCAACTGTACCAAACCTGAGACCCTCTTTTGAGTTGGGAGTTCGACTTTTAACACTCCATAACTTTTCAAAAAGTTGTTTTCAAAAAGTCAAAAAGTTGTAATTTATCTTTTAGCATTTATTTTGGCAAATGTCCTTGTTGAATTAAGTTTTGTACATAAGGTAATTCCATTAATTCATTAGGATCATCATCCAAATTTACTTGATTTTCAAGATTAGTAGAGGTAGAAGCATAATGAAATTTGATCAGCTTTGAACCAGCACCATGTACTTTCGTGACCTCTAAACTCTCGACCTTTTCAGGGAGGATTGGAGCAAGAGTCATAGTATTCATATAGTGGTTTATCCGATCATACATCGTCTCATATTCACATAGAGGTTTATTTTATTTTGTTCGTCCATGTCCCGGCCTCGACCTCGGGTGCGCGAACTAAAAGAACCTCCACCAACTTATTATAAGAGAGTAGTCGAAGATTGCTGAAGCGGAGTTGAATGGCCCTGCCATTGTACTTCTTTTATATCCTTATATTTGTTTGTTGCAATTTCATGAGATAAGATAGTTTTCTTTGGAGGCATGTAGTAGGCAGCATCTTCATGAATGCCAACTTCATGAACTGAAAATGGCTGTAGATCTCCTTTGATGCAATGTTCTTATCCTTCTTTGTAGTACTTGATGAACTGGTGTGGAGAAAAAAAACAACCACATTTAAGTTTAAATATAGAAGTTGTGTAAACAAAAAAGAAATCTAAATTAAAATCAAATGTAGTCACAAAGATAAAAACTTATCTCAAATCCTCTCCAAAAAACTCTTGAAGTTTGTTTGAATATCATCCCTTTTTTTCACTTACAATACTCTCTACTCACTACAACTCTTTCCTTTCTTCTCTCTCAAAGTATCCTAATTAATCTTAGAGAGAGAGGCATCGCCACATTAAGGAGGCATTGGGGGCGAGAGTAGGGGGGCCAAGAGGGTTTGGGGGAGGAGGTTTCTTAAATATGATCCAAGTCCTATTTTATAATTTTCCAAAAAGTGCTTTGGTATCTCTTCAAAACGTGTCCACATTCAGTGAAGCTTCCAAGATTTGCCTCATTTCAAAAGCCACTTTAATTTATTTTATTGTGCATTAACCATATCCCATGGTTTCACCAAGACTTGCTTCAAACACCACTTCAAAATTTTGTCCAAATTCAAGAAATTTTCAAGTAACTACCTCTAGTTCTTAAGCGCAAGGTATGCTCAAACCTCTCAATTTTCCTAGCGCTTAAGCATCAGTCCTGGGTGCTTAGGCACTTTAGTTCTTTTGCACATCTTTTTCATTTTTGCTCCAAATTTGATCATTTTTCCCTCCTTTCTCCATTTTCCATCCATTTGATTGTACCTGAAAGAAAAATACACAAATACCTTACATTAAAGCGTAATATCCTAAAAAATAGATAAAAAAATTGGTATATAAATGCTATATAATTTAAGTGTATCAATAAACAACAAAAATTTCATTCATATGGAGTCTCCCATAGCTTATAATTTAAAAAAACCCTTAGTTGGGCACTCCCAATGAAAATTAAGGTTTAGGAGCTAGACTGATGTGGGGACGCTGATTCTTGGAGACTATGCTAACAAAACTTTTGCTGGACATTCTAACCCAAGACACTAGTGGTCTAGCAGTAGTCTTTAGAGCACTAGACTAGGTGCCTAGACACTAAATCTGGTGCATAGGCTTTTAAAACAGCATAAAACTAGTGCCAAATCCTAGAGCCCAAAAGTCCAGCACAACCAGGGTGGCGCCTGGTCGCCACACCTACTACAAGGTCCCAAAATCCTACCACCATAGCGTCATATGAGGTCCTAGGTGAAGGTTTTTGACATGTGTGTGTAGGTCACATCTCGAATGATGAGAAGTGAATGCCTTTTCCGTCATTTTGACACTCAATGCAGATAAATTTATAGACGGGTGATGATGAACCTTGGGGGTGTTTGGTCATTTAGAGAGACTCGGCAGAGCTTAACTGAGCGGGCACCACAATTTGGAAAAGAATCACACATTCGGCATCGAGTGAGCTAAGTGAGAGTTGTGAGGGGAGCTTAGAGGAATTCTTAGATTTCTGCTTCCTCTTTCACACATTATTCTTCATTTTTTGCTCTTTCTTCCTCTCTGTTCCCTCATATGGCCGTCATCTTTCTGAAAAAGTAAGAGGAGGAGCTTTGTGTGTTGTCATCATGGAGTCCCCTTTTTTAGAAGAGCTTCCTTATTTTGGAAGAAGGAATTCTATCAGAGCTTAAGACCTTGCCAAATTCTCTTTTATAATGGAGAGCTTCATACCATCTTAGAGAAGCAATGTCAGAGCATCACTTGAAAATCGGCGATCCAAACAGAGAAGCAATGTCAGAGCATCACTTGAAAATCGGCGGTCCAAACAATGCGATCCAAACAAAGGGCTTCTCTCCTACTATTTGGAGAGCTTCTTTCCAAACATCGTTGGATGTTGAGCAACCATCATGACAATATAACCTCCCGCTAGCCCTAGGTTAGTTTAAAGTATATTGTTAGTGGTTCGGTCACTTACACAATTGAGCATGACTTGCTATGTTGGCCAGTCACATCCCCTTTTTTTTGTTGCATTCTTAGAAAAAAAGCCATAGGTTAGAGTTTTACGTGCATGGCCAATCCCTTGGAGAGCCAAGCATTTTGTTTTGTGAATCATATGCCAAAATCCCAGTGTGTTGGAGTCCTTAACTCCCCTTGCTTTGGTATCGCCAAGATTCCTTGCAGAGGTTAGGATGTCTGGATTTTGTAATATTAGAAAAACTTTGTAGATAACTCACTTTGGAAACCTTAAGGATTTGTGAAATTTAAAAAGCTTTATAGCTAGCCAATTACACAACTTTATGGAGAGTTTTTTTTTGTTGAAGCCTAGAAATGAAACTCCCTACACACCTTGCCAAAGTAAAAGATGGCTATGCTCACATCCAAGTACCCTAGGTGTACTATGTGAGATTGCTAGGATGAGTATGGCTAGTCATATATCCTGATCATTTGTTTTGGATTATGTCATATTTGCCTTGCATGAAGCATCTTACACTTGCACTTTTACCTTGATTAGTTGATTGATCCGATTAGCGTCATTTGTGGCTTGAATAGTTTTCTTAGTGAGATCGACATCACTTGTGCCTTGACCGAACATCCTAGCAAGACTAGTATCATTGGTGCTTTGACTAGCCATCCAGGACTGATTATCATCACTTATGCCTTGATCGACTGCCCAGGCCTGATCGACATAACTTCTGCCTCGATCGACCGCCAAGGCTGAGTCATCATAAATTTTGCCTCGACTCGCCACCAAGGCTAGCTAGGCATCTCTCCTACCTCGACCTACCTCCTCAGCTTGATAAGCATCACTTTTTCCTTAACTGGCCACTCCGACTCTGTCAACATCTTTTTGTTTTGATTGACTGCTCCAACCTGATGAATAGTGAACTTTGGTATGACCAAACGTCTCTGCCCAATCGACTGACCGATTTAGTCTGACTGGTCACCCTTGATCAATCAACCAATCACTTAGATCTAGCTGCCTTGGACAGGTTGAACCATCATTTGCATAGTGTATGCCTTGTATGTGCATTAGTGTCTGCCTGTTGATACCCCAAAATAATATGTTGTCTTAAGTATATATTTTATGCTTATTGTTGGTGATATTGCACATTAAAGAAGAGTATTATCATATTTTTGTCGCATGTATATGAATTTTAGGCATTTGGAGCAAAAGTAGCAAAAATGACAAAATTTGGAGCCAAAATAATGAATTTTTGAATTATGGTGCATGATGCTTCAGATTGGCACCAAATGCTCTTGATTGGCGCTATATGTGCCAGATTTGCACCAGATGTGGCAAAACCCAGAAGAGCGTAGTTTTTAGCAAACTAGCACATGATGCCCCAGATTGGCGCCAGATGCTCTATTTGGTAGAGAGTTGGCGAATAATGCACTAGACTTGGCGCCAGATGGGGCAGGGATGACTTTTTGCAAATTTAGGCAGTTCATGACGAATGTTGTGCAAATTTTCAAAGGGACACTTGTTCTAAGCACCTCTTAGAGTGATTCAATGCATTTAGCCACTATGAAAGGTTTTTTTATGAAGGGATATGTCTCTTGGATCAATGGACATGCCTTCTGAATTCAAAAGAGTTGACTTTTGGACAAAATTTTTTAGGGAATTTTGAATTCTTTTTTGAGGGAGGTAAGCTTTGATAAAAGAGAGGAGTGTGTGTGCGTGAGGTGTGCATGGTGTGAAGGCAAGAAATAGAGTTAGAGAGAGAGAAAGTCAAGGGCTTCGAGATTTTCTTCAAGAATTGTAAGAGGAGAGGGAAGGTGAAAGACATCTTCTTCCTTCTTCATTACTTTTCTAAGAAAAGACATCTTCTTCATTACTTTTCTAAGAAAGAATTGAGAGTTCTTGTAAAGAGATAAAGGCTTGGAGAGAGGGAAGGATTGTGAGATAAAGAAGGATTGTGAGATAAATTGTGTTTTTTATTTATTTTATTTTGTAAACTTATTTTTATATATGCAATCCTTTTTTAATTGTATCTTTCTCATGAATTCTAAGTAGTCTTTTTTTTTCATTCTCCCTATTATGAGATTTGGTTTTGTGAAGATTTGATTTTTTGTATCGGGTTTTAAATGTCAATATATAGTGATGATTTGAACTCTGTTCTTCATTTAATTTTTGATATGACCAATTAAAATGTTAAAATGTGTTGAGAAACATATGTCTCGAAAGGGCTATGATTTTTACAACACGGGGAATATCACATTTGACTTCATGGGAGAGTATTTCATCCATGGTGTTTGGTGCAAATAAATATGGAAATATACTTTGTTAGATGCTGAATTGGAGATTTTAACGTGATAGATTGAAATTTACAATTTGGTCTAGTGGATTGGAAACTGATGCGAGTTTGTTAGCCCTTAGAGGAGAGAGTAGTGGGAGCTCTAGAGTAGCAGTCGTTATCCTCCCAGCCTAACCACGGAATGAGGGACGAAACTCTGGATTAGTTTATATTTTTTATGAACTCAAAAGAGGGTTTAGGATTATGCTTTCTTAAATTTGAACTTTCCGTCACAACATCATAGTTTTAATTTTAATAAATTTAATTCTAAAAGTTTAGCATTTAGTTTAGTTAACATTTTCTTTCATCTGCAATTTAATTATCATTCACTTGTTACTTAATATTCAAACTTCACACTTTACATTTGTGTAGTTTTTAAAATTGTACTTTACATTATAATCTTATGAACTTATTCATAGGCATTTTGAACTTCCCTCTGAGATTGATATCAAGAACTCCATTAGATTCCTTTAATACTTGATCGATACATATACTTGCTTTTCTTAAAGGGGATTTTGAAGTTTAAAGATTTTTAAAAGATAAATCAAATTTTGCAAGACAATCAGTATGGGGGAACAGCAACTTAAGATCCTTATTTATACCAAGCTAGTTTTCTTGAATTATGTGCTACATTTCAATATGATGGAGTGTCAAATGATGCCGTCAGACTTAGAATTTTGCCTTTTTCTCTAAGCGATAAAGTTAAGATGTGGTTAAACTCGTTAGCACCTGAATTTATCAGAAAATGAGGAAATATATAATAAAAAAGTTTTAACTAAATATTGTCCACCTTCAAAAATTGCTAATGTTAGAAATGATATTATATCTTTTTATTAGTGTGAAGGAAAATCAATTTATGAAGCCTTGGAAAGATTTAAAGATCTCCTTAGAAAGTGTCCACATCATGAGTTGCTAGATTGGTTAATAATTCAAACTTTTTATAATGGATTGGTTGGATCTCTTAGATTGATAATTGATGATGTTGTTGGTTTATCATTAATGTCAAAACCATTCGATGAAGCATATTCCTTAATTGAAGAGATGGCTACCAATAATTTTTAAATCCAAAAAGAGTAGCCAATATTCATGATTCTGATGCAATATTTATGATAGCTGCACAAATAGTTGTTATATCAAAAGATATAGATCAATATGGAATGAATTATTCTCAAACATCGCCTGTGCTTGAAGAAAACTCATTGGGACAAATGATAGGACAAATGATAAAATCTCTAAAATCTCAATCTTCTTACGAGACCTTAAATGAAATAATTGTTCAAATAATCCTTATGTCAATTATCGTAATACCATTTGGAAGAATCATCCAAATTTTAGTTGGAGTAACTATAATTCTAATACTACAAATCCACAATGGGGAAACAACACTGCGAACCCATTGAGAAACTCCAACACTCAAGGAAATCAAAATTATAACCTTATTACCCTCTAAGTTTTAATAAGTTGCGGAGTAAGGAGAATAAGTTGTCAATGTAAGAATTGATAAAGTGTTTTACATTTTGATTTTTAGAATTTTGGAATTTATTCAAATTTTTATCAAAATTTTCTTAGATTTCCTATGACACCTAGAGCAAGTAAAAGAAAAATAGATTATGACGAGAAAAAATTTGTTAGCTATAAAGCTAGTGCTCAATTTCATAGTCTTCGTAAAAATAAGAAAGTGATTTTTGATCATGGTTTCAGAAATCCGGGAGGAGAAGTTGAACAATTAATTATCGTTCGATAGTGGGAAAACTTCTGTTATTTTACTATTGATGCGATAGTTGGGATAGTTATGGAATTTTATGCCAACCTTCCAGAGGCTTCTGATGATTTTGTTTTTGTTCATGGAAAAAGGGTGGAGTTACTCCAAGAAAAAATAATGACTTTTATTAGTTAAAGGATGTTTATAGATGCCAGTATCATTCATTTTTTGCTACAAATAAGGCCGTAGATGAGGTAATTTCTTTTATAACTAGTGAGAAAGGGGTTTAGAAAGTAAAGAATGAAGTTAAAGTTAACTTTCCCCTTTCTATGCTAAATATAGTATCTAAGGTTTGACATTATTTTATTTCTGGGAGAATGATTCCAACAAACCATCATAGCGACGTGACCAGGGATAGAGCCATCCTGAACTTTTGTATTCAGTAAGTGATGGACATAAATGTAGGCTCTATTATTTATATGAACACTCGATCTATTGCTCTGGAAGAGACCACTGGTGGATTGGCACACCCTGCTCTTATTTACACACTTTGTGAGCAGGCAGAAGTTGATTTCAGACCAGATGAGGAGAGGGTTGAGCCTCAAAGACCTATTGGGCCTGCAAACATTAAGACATATGTGTCCCATGTTGATTGGATATCTGGAAGTAAGGGCATGGATAATCCCTCAACTTCTATGACCTCTAGTTTTATTGAGTCTACTTCTAGTGAGAGTCTACTTCTAGTGACCCCAATAACAGGGAACTATTGGACCAAATGATGATTCAGCAGGGGGATATTTTGAGGATGGGTCACAGATTACAGATCATGGATGCTAGAAATGCTCATACAGATGATTTGATCCGACAGAAGTTTGAATATGATGCTGCTTATGATGATGCTTTAGTGAGATACTTGAGGGGTGATCATTCAGTTCACTTCCCTATTCACCTTGTTTATACTCTATATCAGCAGCAAAAGTTGGATGTTTATGAAGAAGAAAATGACGATTGGTGATACTTTTCTTAGTTTGTATGTGATTGTACTTTGTGACTATATAATGTGTTTTGTTATATTGTTGAGACTTTTTATAAGATTTTGAGACTCTGTTGTTATGATGTAATGTGAAACTATAATTTGTAAAACTATTTTCATTTCTTGAATTTAGTTTAGTTATGTTCTTAGTTTCAGCATTTCGTTATATGTATTGTAATAAACTCTTTCTCTGCATATTTTATATGTATTATGTGCAATTTAATGTTTTGAGCCTTGTAGTCTTTCATATTAGCACCTTTAGTATTTCAAAATTTATTTTAATTTTATAAAATCAGAACCTTCAACAGGTATGTATTTTTTTTATGTATTTAATGTTTTCTTTCACTATTTATTTTTAAGTTCTTCATTCTAAATCTTTTCAAAATTTAAGTTTGGGGGGGGGGAAGAAAAAGTACTTTAAAAAAAAAAGAAGGAACTTAATTTTATTTGTCCTCATTTAACTATATTTTCAAAACTTTAAATTTAACTGATCTTTGGTATTGGGAGTTAACTTTAGATAACTATATTTATATTTCTAAATATATAGTAAATTTAAGTAAAAATTTTCAATAATAAAGGTAAATTCTAGAGAATAAGATATTTGGTAAAATAGAATATGACTATGTTTTTCAATTTTAGGTAATGAAATTTGTATTTTTTAAGTATTAAAAATCTTAAAAGATTCATGTAAAAAGAAAAGCATTAAACTTTATGGAATATTTAATTTAATATAAATTTGTTATGTGAAGAAATGTAAAAAGATTTTAACTTTAAGAAAAGGATAGTGAGGTTTGAAATCATTAAAGGCTATCCAGATATAGTAATCTTCACATAAAAAAAAGAGAGAAAGAAAAGAAAAGGGATAAAAAAATGATCATAAAAAGAAAAGAAAAAGAAAAAGATGTGGGGTGTAGCTTGAGTAGATGCTTAATTAAAAATTTGCTTCACTTGAATCAATTTAAGGAAAATCAATTGAATCAATTTAAGGAAAAAGACTTGGACACATTTTTTAAACTTTTTATTGGAATATTAGCTTAATTATTAGTAAAGTTTTATGAAGTTTTTTTTTCATATGAATATTCATGTGACTTTAATATGACAAATTTCAATTTTTCTTGAAATTTTTCTTGAAAGAAATAGAGGTTTCTTGAAAGAAATAGAGGATCAGAAATCTTGAACTTAATTGTTGAATATCCTTACACCTTTAGTATTAACTGGAGTTGTCTTGAATTTTTATTAAATTATACTATTATGTTTAGAGAACTAAAACATGGAAATTTAGTTAAATTCATTATCATAAATCAAAATTTTATGTAGTAGAGGAGTTACTTGAGGAAAAGCAACATGTAAGTTTGTGGGATTTTGATACACCGAAAATATATGCATTTTTAGACCCATATTTTATACATATTTTTGGTGATATTGCACTTTAATGGATGGTATTTTGATTTTTTCATGCAGGTTGTTGATTTTAAGGACTTAAAGCAAAAAGGAAGCAAAAAAGGATGGAATTTAGAGTCAAAATGACATTTTTGAAGAAATACTCAGCGCCGACCACACAGCGCCAATCGCGCAGAACAACAAAACAGACTGAAAATTTTACTCAGCGTCAAAGGCGCCAGAAGAGCACCGACAATGCCTTTAAATAAAGAGTAGCAAATTAAATTACGGAACACAGGCGCCGACGGTGCTGAAGTGGCGCAGACGGCGCCAATGTCGGTTCAGCCCCTGTTTCTAGAAGATTCAACCTATTTGGATGATATTTGAAGAGATTTTGGAGGCACCTTTTGGAGAACTGACCTTAGGCTCTATTTAGGGCCGAAGATCATTAGGAAATAGACTCCTAGACTCCTTTACTGCTTTTTGTTCCTTTTCGGTCCACAAAGTTCCACCACGCTCCTTTTTGGCCATTCTTCAAAATCCTTTTTCATTCCACCACCACATTGGAGTCAATTAGTGAGTTTTCTTTTATAATTTAAAGTATTTGTGGTGACATTAAGTGTGAAACTTTCTGTAGGAGTGCTGGAGAAGGGGAAACGTGAGAGATATCTTCTTCCTGCATTTATAAGGAAAGGCTACAAGGGATTTGCTTTGAGAAGGAGTTTCAGATAAAGGTTGTTTGTTTATTAGTGTTGTATGAACTTTCTTTTATAAATGAAATTTGTGTTTTGTTGTATCTCCCTCATGAAGTTTGAGTAGTTTCCTCTATCTTTCTCCTTACTCTGAGATATGGTAAAATGAAGAGATAACATGGATGTGCAAATACTAAAATATAAAATAAATTTTGATGATTTTTTAGTTTTGAACATAGTTTACTTTTTGATCTGGCCAATTGACCAATTGAATTGTTAAAATGTTGTTAAAATGTGTTCTGAAACATATAATCCAGGAAATGGAGTATGAGTTCTACAATAGAGTGAGTATCACATTTGATTTCATGGAGGAGAAACTCGTTCATGAAATTAAGTGCAAATATATAGGGAAAGGTTCTTTGTTGGGTGACAGATTAAAATCTTTAGGGTGACAGATTAAAACCCCCAATTCGGTCTTAGTGCTTAAAAACTAAAGTAAGAGTTAGCCTTTGGGTGAAGGCAAGTTGGAGACGGTATCCTCTAAGCCTAGCCATGAATTTAGGGACTAAACTTGGGATTAGCTTATGATTAGGATTAACCAATGATTTTCTATGTACTGTATCAGGGTAGAGAATTAAAACTACTTTTATTTGGCACAATGCATATTATAAACATTTATCTCATCTCATTTCACCTAAACCTTCATTATAGTGGGCAAATTTCTTTTTCATATAAGAAAACTTCATCACATAGACATAGTTTAGTAAACATAGTTAGTAGATTAGTAATAGATTAGTAATTACTATTTAAATCTTGCATTTCTATTTTGCTAATAGTTAAGTAATTTAGTTTTTATCTCAACATTCGAAATTAGTGACAGTAATTATGTAGGACTTTCTGTGAATTTCCTAGTTAAATTTATTATTGCAAATTTAAGTGAAATCAATATTTGGGGCTTAATTGGAAAGTCCATTATTACTTGATAACGATATGTATACTTGCATAGAATCTCATTAATAATTGCCTATACTTATATATATTTTAAACCACTTACTTTTAGTACACGGATCAAGTTTTTGCTACTGTAGTGGTGTCAAATTCATAAATCCTTACATATAAAAAATCAGGATCACCTTCCCCAACAAATCCTTAGAAGTTCTCTCCAAGTCATTCTCTCTTTACAAGCCTCTTTACAAGCACTCTCAATTCGCACTCTCAATTCTCTTTTAGATGTGTAATGAAGAAGAAATCTCTCACCTTCCTATTCCTCTTGCAATCCTTAAAGAAAATCTCTAAGCCCTTGACTTTCTCTCACACTCTTTAACTCTCCTTTTCCCTTCACGCCACTCCAACTCATGCTCAAAAATCTCTCTCAATCCTTATACTTCACTCTCTTTTATAAAAGGTCGCCTCTCTCCAAAAAGAATTCAAAATTCCCTCAAAAAGTCTACCCAAAAGTCAACTTCTTTGAATTTAAAAATTATGTCCATTGATCCAAGATACATATCCCTTTATAAAAGAACATTCCAAAGTGTCTAGATGTATTGAATCACTCCAAGGGGTATTTATAACAAGTGTTCCTTTGAAAATTTGCCCACAATTCATTACAAACTGCCATAACTAGCAAAAAGTTGTCTTTGATGCAACTTGCGCCAGTTCTGGAACATCATGCACTAGTTCTCTGGATTTTGCACATCATGCGCTTGTTTGGTGCATCTTGCGCCACCCTGCAACAACTTCACTATTTTGCTCTGTTTAGCTCTGTTTCAGCTATGTTTCGCTCCGTTTCAGTTGCATTTCTCTCTTATCAGATATGCATAAAAAAATATACCTGAAAATATCCTTTTTTAAAGTTCAATTTCATTCAAAAATATTTGAGAAATGTAAAGTAGATTAAGCATAGAAAGAAAAATCGAAATGTGCCAAGTCAAAATTTTCTTTCTTGCTCATTTTTACTCCAAATTGCACCAATTTTGCTTCATTTTCTCCAAAAGTTAATTTATTGTACTTGAAGCTAACATTATGCAAAATACCTTTCTTTAAAGTTTAATATCATTAAAAATTATTAAAATTGAGCATAAAATATATATGAAAAAGTCAGTAATTTTTAGGCATATCAAAATCCCTCTAACATAAATGTTACTTATCTCGAGTAATTTATTTAGTACATAAAAATATGATAGAGGATAAAGATTAACTTATATACTTCTATACTTTAGTTTCATAAATAAAACAGTAAAATTTAAATAAAACTTTTAATAACTTAGATTTAAATTCTAAGTCTAAGAGTACTTAGTAATCAAATCTAAGATTTTCCAATCACTATTCTTTTCAAGAAGAATTGTAAACTGTCATATCAAGGATACCTAGAATATTCATATGAAAAATAACTTCATGAAAACTTTACTAGTAAATGTGCTAATATTCAAATACATGTTTAGAAAATGTAATGAATCCTTTTACTTAAATTGATTCAAGTGAAACCGTTTTTTTATTAGGCATCTCCTCAAGCTTCTTCCCACACATTTTTTTTTTCATTTATTTTTTTTTCCTTTTTTCTTTTCTTCTTCTTTTTTCTCATTTTTTTAGGATCTTTTCAATCTTTTTTTTAATTTCTTTTTTTTTTTCAAGTGAGGATTACTATATCTAGATATCCTGTAATAATTTTGAACTTCACTATACTCTTTTTAAAGTTAAAACTTTTTACCTTTCTTCACTTTATAAACACATTCTGAATTTTGAACTTCACTATAATCTTTTTAAAGTTAAAACTTTTTACCTTTCTTCTCATTTTTTTCATCTTGCATGAAACTTTAAAATTCTTAACACTTCAAAAATACCATTTCCTTTACTTTAAATAGAAAAACATTGTCTTATCTGATCATACCAAATATTTTTAACTTTAGAATTGACCTTCTTTACTAAAAAAATTTACTTAAATTTACCATAATATTCATAAACATAAGTATAGTTATTTTAAGTTAAATCTTAACATCTTAAGTAATGTTAATTTAACTTTAAAAATATTTTTACTTAAGGACAAATAAAATTTTAGTTTACTTCTTTTTAAGAGAAATTTTTCTTCCCCCCAAAACTTAAGCTTTTATGTATTTTAAAAATGTTCTCGGACAAAATTTAGTTGGAGAAAGAAATCAGTAAATGCATGAAAACAAAAATTGACCTGTAGAAGATTTATGACTATGAAACTCAGCTCTACTTATCTACAGGTACTAAATTTTGAAAATTCATACAAGCTTTAAGGAATTAAATGAAACATAATATATTCTAAAGAATTTGTTGAGAATTAAAAATCAGAAATAAAAATTGTCAATACTAAAAATGCAGAAAAAGTAAAGATATTCAGTTACTATTACAATTTTAAATCCACAACACAAAATAAAAGTTTTTACTAAAACTGTTTCAAATGCCAACCAAATAACATCCAAACAACATACAAACAAACAAACAACGACATAAATAAGCTAAAATCCAAAAAAACTTATCAATCTTCATTGCCTTCTTCATCATCATCATCTTTTTCTTCATCTTCTTCTTCTTCTTCTTCATCATGAAAAGGAGTATATAGAGTGAAGCAAGGGCAAGTAAAAAATTCAACATTAAATTCACCCCTAAGATATCTCAGCATAGCATCCTCAAAAGCTATATCATGCTGAATTTTTGTTTGCTGATATCCATTATTATAAGAATTTCTCACTGAAATTTCTCCAATCTGGTTCAAAATATTTACTATATATAATTTTTTAATCATGAGTTGGTCCATAATGTTTTCTAATGATGAGGGCCGAGAAGTAGATGCCCCTGCAGATAATGTAGATGGTCTATCACTTTTTCCACCCCTAGATTCAATAAATGTTCATCACTCTGAATCATATGGTTCCTAATAGGATTTTGTAGTTGAAGTCTTTCCTCATTTCTGTGGGACTCTACTTTTGATTGCTCACAAAGAGTGAAAATCAAGGCCGGGTAAACCAAACCGCTAGCTAAAGAGCTTTTAGCTATGCTCCATGCATGATGAACTATGAGCGAACCAACATCTATTGCTTTCTTGTTCTGAATGCAATAGTTCAATACAACTCTATCCTTCGTTACATCGACTAGATCATTTATGGGTAGAAATTTAGCAGAAATGAAGTGGTGCATATCTTTGGCTAAATTGTCAACATGGAAGCTAAGAAGTTAAACATCTTATAATTTTTAACCCTCCATTCCCCTTTTCCATCTGTCAAAAAAGAAATCACTTCATTTAGTAATAAATTAGTCATCATGTATGCAACGTGTTCATCATGAAATAAATTCCTCAACCCATAAAACGCATTGATACTTTCTACAGTACAACTTGCTTACCTCTCACAAGGATGTGATCATCATAAGTGGATCTCAAGTTCGCATAGAACTCCTGAATCATTGGCACAATTGCCACTACAGTTAAGTAGAAAAACTGTTCTCAATTTCTGGCAAGGATCAACCTCTCAATCTAGCCATCTGGGTTAGCAAATGCACGTTTGTGGATAAATCTTCTCGATTTTATTTGTGTGTTATTTTTGTTGGGCCTTCAAATTAACAAACCTTCATGCATCTAAACCATTTCACGACCTTCCTCTCTTCACTCGTTGAGCCATTTGAAATTCTACTAAAATCCATATAAATTCCAAATAAATTACAAAATAAAAAATCTAACTCTTCATGACATATTATTTGGTAAAAAGCTTTTCACTAAGTGTTTTTTATCAAGATTTTTCATAAAAAATCACAAATATTGAATTTTCCATAATGTAGGAAAAATCCATGGTGAAAATTAAAAATTTTAAAGTTAAAGTGACGCTCTTACTAAGAGAAGATAAAATCTAAGATTTTTAGCCTCCAAAATCTTCTTTATCATGTTCAATGTGAAGCCCTAGTTTAAGGTTTAGAGGAAGGAGACGACCCAGTAGTAAAAATGGAGTTTGTCGGCACAATTTTAGGGGGGGTTCTGTGGAAGCTGTTAGTCGCCGAAATGGAAATTTCAATGCCTGCTTTGGAAGGGTGAAAGAGTACTACACTTCAAGCTATGTATCTATCTCAAAAGAGAAACATATAACTTGATATTGAGGCACAATTAAATAAACTAAGAAATGTATGACATCTGTTTGGTCTGTGAAACTATTTTTATTATAAGCTGACAAGTTTCCCTATTTAATATGAAAAATTAAAAGGAGAAAAACTTCCTATAAGTGTAAGCCCCTATAGTTAATTACATCTAAGATAACAAAAGTCACCGAAGAAAATTCTCGATGAAAATCAAGGGATATTGTCATGAGGAATTTCAAAGGATAAGACTTTTCAATGAGATCGAACAAAGTGGTGTGAAATAAGAATGCCTCAAATTTGGTGCATTTATTTTTGGAATCCAAAGGAAGAAGAACTAGAGGATGCCACCAATTCTGAGGAGAACCTCGGTGACTTCCCAATCTACCCTATGGTTTGGCTTCAACTTAAAGGAGAAATATTTGAATGTTTTTAAGTGTTTCATCATGTCAATTATGTCAATTTTATTAATTGGGGCTTACATTTGTGTGAAACGATCGCACAAAAAGCCTGGAAGATGTGAGGATTTAGATCATCATGAACGAAAACCTCAAAATCATACGACATGTTAGGGAATAAATTGTATACCAGGGTTTTACAAAGGCCTAAGGAAAAGTTGAGGACTTGTGTTGCACTAGGCGGATAACCACGAAATCCTATGGCTAGTTGGAATGGTTGAGCTGGTGTAGACATGTTTTGCAATTGAAGATGGTCAGGATGTCAATAATGCTAGCTCCAATCTTTTCATCATGGTGATTTTAAGTTTTCTAATGTGTCAAGTGATGATGTCAAATCAAATGTTTCCTTAGGATATGGTCATTTAAATATTATGGGAGATATTAAAATTGATTAGAGTGACATCGGTTAGGATCCAACGGTTCCCTCATTCTTGCACCACTATTTTTCTTTGGATTCAATTAGTCCAAATGAATTTACTAAACTAAATATAATGAGTTCCATACTTTCATTTAGACCGTGGAAAATCTGGTTAGCAACCGTAGATTACCTCCTCTGATGGATTTCTGATTTCTGATAGAGACATTTTTTATTTATATGCACTTTTTATTTTGTTATATTTGTGATTAAATTTCGAGTTATCTTATATTTTATGTATTGTGGTGGTCAATTTTATCGTATTTAATTTTTAGTTTGGGTTTTAACATGCTGGGTGACTTTAAGCATGCAAGCAAGAAATAAGAGGTACAAAAAGGTAAATGCAATAACTTAATAGCATACCTATCGATTCTTCCCATTTCTTCACTTGAAAGGTTAGCGTTGACAATATGTATATAATTATGAAAGGAATTCAAATTGTAGGGGTAGATGAAGGTATAGCTACCAAACCCCAAGTTATGTCTTTATTGAATCTTTGAAGATCTTAGTGGATGGTTTTATAACAAAATATAGCAAGTTCAATTTTTCCTTCAAAATATTTAAGAGATTTCAAAGTGCTCAGAGCATGACCCTGAATCACTTTGAAGATTTCTTGAAATATTTTAAGTTCATTTTGAACATATCATATCATTTTATTAATCATCCAAGGTTAAGCTAAGGTTATCCCATTGGTCAAGGAAACTTAAAGTTTTATTTATCACAAGGCTAGGACACTCATATCATTAATTGATATTTCATTTAAGAGTTGTGTGGGTGGGTGCCCCTAAGACAAAATTTGAGTCATTAAGGGTTTTGGTACCCAAAGTTAAAATCGAGCTTGTAGTGTAAAAGGGGGTTAAACATCAATCTTGTTATCTTCTAAATCCAACCAACTAAGTTTAAATGTCAAGCCTAGGTCACTCACTACCAAGCCCTGAACATTCACAATAGGTGAACTGGTAACTAATAAAATTTTGATTTAAATGGCATGCATTCTTATTGAAAGATCATATTATCATCAATAATTGGCTTAAAATTAATGAAATATTATCTTTCTAACTCAAACCCATCACTTGAGAACAATTTGATTTTAATTAACTTCCAAGTCATGATAATTAGGAAAATTAAAATTTTGTTCATATTACGGAAAAGGTGGCATGTGAGTTCTTACCTTTTAATCCCATTGTATTTCAATCATCCAAATATGTTTATTAGAATAAAAATCACCCATTTTCCCTTTGTTAACCCTAAATTTTGATTAAGGCACCAAAAACTAAAGTTACCCCTTTGCCTTTGGGGCTCTTCACTTCATAAATCATTAATCAAAAATCAAATGACTTTGAGAATATTTAGAGTGTCTTATCCCTGGATCAATTAAAACATTAGACGAGTAAATGTAGATTTTCTCAATTTATATTAACTTAAATAACTATTTAAAATTAACTTAAATATTCAAAATAATGTTTTTTCTTCATGAAAAAATTATTAGAGGCCCCCTTAGGTCAGAGAAACACTTAAACAAAATTTCATGACTTTTTTTTGAATTAAATCTCTATCATTTTTATTTGATTATGAATCAATTTTAATGATTTAATTAAATGTAAAATTATATTTTAATTACCAAAATTACATTTATATTTTTATTAAACCTCACTTAGTAAAGAGAACTCAGAGAAATGAATTTTATATTTTTATGATTTTAAATTTATTTATTATAATTATTTTAATGAGGAAAACAGAAAAAATTCATTCCTAAGCTTTTAAAAATTTTATTTTAACTTAGAAAAATTAGGAAACATATCCTAATGAGTTCTAAGTAATCAGGGAACAATTAGGCACATTTCGAAATATTTTTTGTATTTTTAAAATTTCTAACTATTTATAATTATTTTAAACTCAAAATAAAGCTAAAAACTAAAGTATTTTCTAAAAAATAAATTTTATTTTACCTAAATGCCCCTAATCACAAGGAACTAAGAAAACACATTTCATAATTTTCTCAAGTGTATTTAATTTAATATAATTATATTTGTACGAAAATATAAAGTTTCTTAGAAAATCAACTTTAGTGCTTAAACTTAGTCAAATAATTTTTAAATTTTTATAGTCGGTAAAAATGATTTTCGTACACAGTGTGGAATTAATTTTGTTAATTTTTGAATTATAATTAATTTACATAAATTAAAGCAAGATATATACATTTAATTAACTATAAAATGTACAAAATAATTAAATCATCATGACATTTTGATAATTCAAACCATCATTACATTTTTCATAAGCTTCACTGACCATAGGAAACCTACTAAAAATATTCTCATAAATTTTCAAGTAGAATTTTAATTTATTTAATTAAAATAAGTCAAAATAGCCATCTTAGCTTAAAAATTAAGTTTAAAAGCTTATAGATGTCCTCTGACCTTAGATGTCCGCTAACCTTGGAAAAATTAGAGAACATCCCCTCTGTCATAAGGAATGAACCCTAAAAATTTCAATCTATGGTGAGCAATGTTTAATCATAATATATTAAAATACTCAAGAGAGATTTTTTGTATTTTTAAAATTTCTAACTATTTCTAACTATTTATAAATTATTTTTAAGAAATATTTTTTGTATTTTTAAAATTTCTAACTATTTCTAAGTAATCAGTCAACAAATTATTTTTATTTTTATTAGGTAAATTAAAAATCAGAGAGTCAACAAATTATTTTTATTTTAAGTCCAAATTATTCTCCTCTATTCACTAAGCAAGGGGAGATTTTTATTTTATTTTTATGAATTTTTGGAAAAAGATTTGGATTTTTGAAATTCATGCATTTAAATAAATAAAAAAAATCCATATTTTTTTACTTAAACATGTGAAGCCACTTCTTCCTTGTCTGTGTCAAACTTGACACACGTCACCTCGCTATTTGACGTCGCCAACCACCTCAGCTGCCACGCGGCCCGCCGTTTCATTCCAAGCGTTTGTCCAGATTGATCTCCTTCATCCATTGCATAAATGCATGATTAGATGGCTCTCCTTCATCTCCACCAAGTGACCTAGCCCATGAGCCATTCACACTAAAACCTTAAGATCTCGAGCTGGACTCAACCAAATCACATCGGGTTTGTTTCTAAGCCTTTATCTATTCAAGATAAAATATATATACAGCTTATATAGTATGAAATATAATAAATACGTATGGTGAATTAATTTAAATTTTATTTAGGGTTGAGGTTCAATACCCTTCTCTCTGAGAGGGGAGGCCTCAATCAGATGGTTGTGGCAGCTTCGGTTGAGTTTAACAAATCTCCAGATGAAGTCCTAGACCATAATGAATTGTCTAGGTATGATTTTGATCAAGCTCAATTTCAGGTGTTGGTATAGAACTAAGTTAGAGGCTGTTTAGAATGGAACTTTTGTGGGGAATCAACTCCTCTCACTCATTGGATGGTGTGTGCACTATTAATTAAAGTTTGGTGGAGTGTGGAGCTTTGGGGAAATCTGTCCTAGTTTTCCCTAAATTTTGAACTCAAAATGGAGCTCTCAAAAAGGAATCCAAAGGGGTTGGGCTTTGGAGTTCCTAGAGAGTGTCTAGAAGGAATTGGGCAAAGTCTCCCTAAGGAAATTTACTTGTCTTATGTTTTGGCCATGGGTGAGGCGTTTAAAAAAATGGCTTAGGGTGGCTGTTAGGGCCAATTAGTGGGTGCAAATGCCAAAGCCAGTTGGAGCTTACCAGCTTGGATGGGTGTAATTGGGTTTGAAAGGAGGCATGGGGCTCTCAATTTTGGTGTTTTTCAGTGATTAGGGTGGCTGACAAGAGCAAGGGAGGTAGTCAGGCAGCTAGGTGAGCTAGGGAGAGGTTTAATTTTACTAAAATCCTAATGGTATGGCATGACGGCAAGTATTTCTTATTTTAGGCCAAATAAGGATAAAGTCCTCTAAATTAAGGGACCATTGGTCCATGGCTTCGATAGTTTAGACTAGGTGGGTCTAGTCTGGTCACTAGAATCCATTTGGTGGCTGTGGTGTCATTACTTTTGTCACTTTGGCATGACTTAGTTAATTTTAGTGCATGAATTCAATTTGGGTCAAATTGTCTTGAAGTTGGGTTTGGGTTAGGCTAGACATGAAATTGAGCCCAGATGATTAATAAATTTTGTGTGGATGATTGTCATGAGGGGTTTATAAAAGATTTGGAGTGATTTTGAATTGATTTGGATGTTCAAATTTAGGGATTTTGGGCATTTGATAAATTTGGGGATGTTGGGTTGGATCTTGGTTTAGGTTGTTCTAGAGTTGAGTTAAGTCAAAATTGAGAGTTCAAAATAGTCTAGGAGAATGTCATAAAGAGTTCTCAACATTATTTGGGTGCCATTTTTTTCAGTTAGGGCATTCAATTTGGCGGAATTTTGGGCACATGGCTAAACTAGGGCAAGTTTGGGAAATTTTTTGCTTTAAGTGAAACTGAAGCTTGATTAAGTTCAATTGAGGGTTAAATTTGGTGTGTGGAGATGTTTTAAAGAGTTTATGATGCACAATTGGGACAATTGAAAAGCTTTGAGGGTTCAATTGAGTGGGATTTTGGTTTTAGGCCAAATTGGGGCTTTTCGATTTAGGTTGAAATTGGACACTAATGCACGTTAAATGGACTCGAATCTGCCTTGAGTAAAGTTTGATCATGATGAATTTAAATTTAAAATTGAAATTGGATGGAAATTAGGGTTAAATTGATGGAAATTTAGGGTGAATTTGAGGAAATTGGGCCTTCAAGGGTAATTTGGGGATTTTGGTTAAATTTAGTCAAATTGATGAAATTGGGCTAATTGATCGGTCCAAATTTGTTTTCCATACATTTGAGATGATTTTATGGGTTTTGGGAAAGTATAGGCCACCAAGGGTATTTTGGCAATTTTGGCAAAATTATGAGTATTATGGTAATTTTGGAAATTTTGAGATGATTTGGGCAATTTGGGTGGTTTCAAATGGTTTGAAATAATTTTTGAACAAATTTGGGTATTTTGGGTGAAATTGGGAAGTTTTTTTTAAATTTGGGGTTTGGGGGTATTTTTGTAAGTTGGGTAAATTTGGGGCAAAAGGCTATGTTTGGAATTTGGTGAAAGTGGGGTGCCAACCACCCCATTTGAGCCATGGACCAATGGAATTCTCTAGTTTGGGTCCTACTTGTACTGATATTAGCTGGACCCTAATACAAGTGAAAATAAGTGTAAGTGAGAGAACTAGCTCCAGACCAACACTTAGGGTAAACCCTAAGGCCAAATAGTCTTATGGGGACTCCCCTTGAGCTTCCCCATATTGACCACACCTATCAAGTGTTAAAGGTCAGGACCAGTTGAGTAGAAGAGAGTTTAGAATTTCTAATGGTGAGGGTTCCTTTTGTAGTTCTCAAGGTGTAGTCAACATGAAAGTCCTATGGCTAGACTCTGGACTACTAAATAGGAAATTAGGCCTCAACCAAAAGTGAGTTCAGTAAATGGACCCTCAATAGGGGTGGTGTGCTGGGCTAGCACACCACGCGTATTGGCGTTGACCGACTAGATCAAAAAAACCAACAGAGACTTCTAAGTTTACAGACCTAGGATGAAGTGTAGAATTGAGAGAATTTTTTTTTTTTGCTAGTGAGTAACTTATACTCTCGCTGGGGAAAAGAAAGGTGATTTCAGGGACAATCACTAGGCAAACTGGTAGTCCCAGCCAACACTCGATTTAAATTGAATATATTAAAGGAAGTTTGAATTTTGAATTAAAATTTCAAGGGGATGAAATTATGTGCAAGGAAACCAGATTGAGTGGAAAACACATGCGTAGAAATAGAAATAGGGCATAAAATCCTTCCCCGAATGTGAGAATGAGAATAGGATGTCTAAGCTTACCCTGAAAGTGAGGATGAGAATAGGACGTCTAAGCCTACCCTGAAAGTAAAGATGTAAATTGGACGTCTAAGGCTATCCTAAAATATGAGAATACGACGTCTAAGCCTACCCCAAAAGTAGGGATGGGAATAGGAGATCAAAACCTACCCCAAAAGTGTAGATGAGAATAGAAAGGCTAAGCCTACCTCGAAAGTGAGGATGGAAATAGGACATCTGAGCCTACCCTGAAGGAGGAGATGGGAATAGGATTATTGAGCCTACACCGAAGTGGAGATGAGAGTAGGAAGTTCAAGCTTACCACCAAAATGAAGATGAGAATAGGTCATTTGAGCATACCACAAATTTGGAGGTAGGAATAGGATGTTTAAGCATGCCCTGAAATTAAGGATGATAATAGGGCGTTTAAGCCTACCCTGAAATTATCGATGAGAATAGAATGTCTAAGCCTACCCCAAAAGTGGAGATGAGAGTCTAAGCCTACCCAAAAAGTGAAGATGGTAATAGGACTTCTAAGCCTACCCTAAAGCTAGAGATGGGAATAGGACGTATGAGCCTACCCTAAAAGTGGAGATGGGAATAGGATGTCTAAGCAGACACTGAAAGTGGAGATGAGAATTGGATGTCTAAGTCTACCTCACAACTGAGGATGGGAATAAGACGTCTGAGCCTACCGTGAATGCAAGGATTGGTAGTGGAGTAGAAAGGTTGAAGATATATGTGAGGAGTAAAAGACTTCGTGAGAATGTGGAGGCATTGGTGTAGACAAGGATAGTCGTGCTACCCAAGCAAAGAGTAAGAAACCTAGAACTCAAGAGAAACAAAATCAAGCAAATTCATTTTCTTCTCTTGTTGTCTTTATCAAATTTAAATATCAAATATGTTTTAAAAATTTAATTTTCATTGGTTGATTTTTGGAAGGATATTTTATTTAAATTTTCTTATCAGCAAATTTTTTTATTGTTTTGATCTTTGTTCATTATAATTCAAAATCAACATATGGTTCTGTGGCTTTTTATCCATCGCACAAAAGGTCACTTTGACAAATATGTTGAAATCTAAAAAAAATTTTATTAATCTGCTTCAAATAGGTGTTACTGAATACATACTGAAAGCATCAAAAGAGACAATCATGTCGTATACATTTGAAACATCACATGTGGAGTACATATCATATATGCTGCTCTGATTACAAATGGTGACAAAAAGCTGTCTGTTTGTCCTCTATGGGATGAGCTCCGGATCAAGCTGACTTACTAAGCCACGCTCTAGGACAAGAACTTCACTTTGCATGTACTTAGAGGTACAACCATCACAAAACTCGTATGACTGTAGTTCCTCCCATTTTGGATCTAGTCAGAATCCATACAACATCTTGTTGTCGTCCATTCTTCTCAATGTAATGGAAACTCTACATCGTGACTCTCTAGGGATAAGTTCTTTGCTAGATCAACTTTGTTTCCTTTCAAAATTAGTACCAAACACACAGGTAGCAAAACTACAAATGATTCTTTCAGCTCAACGGGTCTGACAACGTCGATTTCTTTCCCGAACAAAATGTTTCTTTTACTCATGAATGAGACCGTGCAGAATGGTCTGACAAAATCATTGTGATCTATGTGAGAAAATAAAATCTCCTTATTCATAAATGTTGATGATATAATTATTTGGAATGTAGTATGCTAGTAGTACAATCCATTTGACCATCCTTTTTATCATTCACATTATTGTGGGAGGCAATGGATCCACCTCGTAGTGTGTTAAGATCCTCGGGTTGTTCCCTTACCTATCCCTGGTGAAATTGTAGCAACAACCACGTTGCACATCCACTTTTGTGGTCCTGAATAAGTTCTTTCCATCACAAAATCATCTCGACCTCTGTCTCTCAAGTTGAATAGGCAGTCAATAATACTTCTTTCTTCACTTTCACAAAAGACTCTGGTGTACAGTTCCAGACCTTCCAGTGTATTGACAAAATTTTCATGAATTTCTTCGTAGAATTCAAATTCTCTTATCTTTACCTTGCTCATCTTATCCAATTTTGCCATGGTAAATCCTTATGACTGTCGGGGCTACTCCCTCATTTCAATATCCACAGGAATCCATGTCTTCGCTGTCTCCATAGGTAATGGAATTTTTTACTCCGTGTCAGGGAAGGCTGTCTCCTAACTTCCCATTTCGTTTACTATGAACTCCTTAAAAAAACTATAATGGTCTAAGTGGAGGACATTGCAAGTTGGGCATTCCATGAATGCTCCTCTTGTCAATGTTTGTACAAAAACTTTGAAGTTGCACATCAAACAACCCTTGTAAACTTCCTCTAGTATTTAGATTGTATCTATTTTGCTGGAAACTCATACTCTCCCTTTGTGTCAGGTAAACTGGAGGAAGTCTCCCTCATGCAAGGATCATAGATTTTCCCCTCATGAATTGGGGTAAATAAGTTTTCTGTCTCTTTCAAGGCTTTTTTTTCTTCACGTAAGAAAGCTCTATGTTTTCAGCAATTGGCATTTCTATGTTGAGTTCTTCTTAATGGTGCATCTGGCAGTCTCTCATCATCAGCACTAACTAGATGTCCTGTTGGCACAATTATCATGGATGGCATGCGACTAGTCCCTTCCATCGGGTTTTGCTGCGCTATCACTTTCTTCATATTCAGTGAGAAATCTATTTAGTGCTGATCTTTAAAAGATATTGTAGCTCTTCTTTCTCTGCATGACAGACAACATCCATCAAGGGACCCTCAAAGTCCACGTCGACTTGACCGAAGTTCAAGTCAAAGTCAATAATGCCACCCTGAGATGCCCTTTCCTCGTTAAGTGTAAGATTCCAGCCATTATTGAAAGCAAAAATCAGCTTCTTTCTGACATATTTTTAACATATGACATAAAAACATCAGTGCGCTGAAATTTAGAAGGAAAAAAAATAAAACAAAAAATTTATTAGGCAAAATTTTTGTTTAAACAGGTGCAAAGATTATTTTTCATTTTGTAGAATATCAAACTTAAAATCATAAAGGAGAACTTTGAAGTATGCAACTTCAAAAATTTCATTTTATTGAGGTTGATTTATTACAAAAATTTTGGCCAAGTCGTAGACACTTGGCCAAATAAATAACCCCAGAACAATCAAAATCTCAAAATCTCATTTCGAGCAATGTCAAGTTGTATAGTTTGTCTTCAAATATCATTCATTGATCGACAACATAAGTCTTTCGCCTCAAAAATCTACCAGCTAGTAGGCTTCTCTTGAATAGACCTTTTTTGTGATGAATGGTCCCTCGCAAGTTGTCTAAAATTTTTCAATTATCTTGTGACATGCAAGAATAGGTCTTTTGAGAATAAGAACAAGGTCACCCACTTTGAATGTCCTCGGGCGAACCAATTTGTCATGAACGTGTACCATCCTTGCTTGGTAAAGTTCCAAATATCGTTGTGCTTCTAGTCATTTTCCTTCGAGCCTTTATAATTATTCAAGTCAGAGTTCACACTTTCTTTGATTTGAATTTGGTTTACAATGAAGACTCTGAGAGATGGTGTCCGAACCCTCAACGGTAGCATGGCCTCAGACCCGTACACAAGTGCATAGGGTGTAAATTGAGTAGGAGTACTGAACATCATCCAGTAGGCCAACAAAGCATCTAATAATTTATTATGCCAATCTTTTTTGTTTTCATCGAATGTTTTCTTTAAGATCTGCACCAATGTTTTGTTGAAGGCTTCAGTCAGTCTATTTTCTATAGGATAGTAAATTGTAGAATTTTTCTAGTCTATCCCATGTCTCTTGACAAAGTGTTTGATTATTATGCCTCTGAAGGCTATCCCATTGTCAGAAATCACTCTGCGTGGTACATCAAAATGATAAATGACTTGAATCTTAAAAATCTGAAGGACATGATGTTATGTAACCTCTTGTAACGACACTACCTCTGCCCACTTGGAGAAGTAATCCTGGAGTGGCAAGAATAAATTTGTGTCCCTTAGAGGATAGAGGGTATATCCGTTCGAAAGGCCACGAGGAAACAGTTGGGTTTAACACATTTGGAGGTTGGTGGAAGATCACCCCATGCACTTGACAAAGGTGACACCTTCTAGCTATATCAATGCAATCGAATATCATCGCTGGTCAATAATATGCGAGTCTCTTGATCTTTATTTTCATCTTTGGTCCTGATTGGTGAGCATTAAATAATCTGACATGTACTTTTTTGACAATACTCTGTGGTTCGGCTCTGCTCAAACATCACAACCACATATGATCAAACTATCTTCTGTAGAGGACATCACCCACTAGAGCATCTAACATAGCCCTTCTCGTGATGTGATATGCCTCAAACTTTTCCTATGGCAACTTTTCAGTTTGCAAATATTCTATTAATTGCTTTCACCAATCTTTTTTAATGTCAGCAACTGCAATCATCATTCCCTCTTCTTTTTTAGTTTTTGTAAATGATTGAGGTCGATCGAGATAGAACCCGATGTCCTCGGACAATAATGTTAATGGAATCCTATGATGGACATGTCAGTTCCTTGGCAAATTTTGCTAGAGCACCAGCATGGGCATTATCTCCTTGAGGAGAGCCATTTTTGGAATCTTTTCTAATAGTTTCATTGTGTACCAGTGGTATTCTGCTAGCCTTGGCTTAAAAATCTTGTATTGTCTGACAACTAGTTGAATGACGAGTTGTGAGTTGACATAGATGGCAATAGTTGTTATATCTATTGAGATTGTCAATTCCAATCCATTGATTAGTGCTTCATAATCTGCTTCATTGTTTGTGCATGAATCTGTCATGTGGAAGAAGAATCTCAACACACCCTTATTTGGTGTGATAAAAATCAAACCAATTCATGCTTTGCCTTGTATAGCTATCCTTAATCATTTATCTTTTCTTTCTTATGAAGCCTCATTGAAGGACATTTACCAGTGTTGCGCATTGTAGAATTCCATTTGCAATACATGTTCATCTGGTAATTCATCATTGAGTGGGGATCCAGCTGAAAGTGGGTGTACTGCGAGAAAATCTGCCAAAATCTATCTCTTGATAGCATGGAGGGGAATAAAAGTTATATCAAATTGCAATAAAATCATTTACCATCTTGCTAGACATCTAAAAAATGTTGGTCGGGTCTTCAAATATTACAACGAATTAACTTTTGAATTAAGGGTAATTTTATGGGAAAGATTGTAATGCCTAAGCTTTTGGGAGGCAAAAATCAAATATAGATAATGCTTCTCAATAGTTGGATACTTTACCTTCGTCAGAATTAGACGTTGACTTAAGTAGTAGAGCACATTTTCCTTACCCTTATCATTGAATTGAGCAAACAGGGCTTTGAGAGAGTCATCTAAAGTCGTGATAAAAAGTTTCAAATGTTCTCCTAGGATAGGGGCTGCCAAAACAGGAGTTGTCATTAAGTATTGCTTAATATCCTCATAGGCTGGCTGACATTTATCTTTTCAAATGAATTTAGCATCCTTTTAAATTAATGCTAAGAATGGCTTACACCTACCTGAGAGATTAGAAAAAAAAAGCACCTCAGATATGCCAATTTTCTTTGGACGGAGCGTGGTTGTTTCAAAGTTTTTGGAGAAGAAAATTTCAAGATAGCTTTAATCTTATCCGAGTCGATCTTTAATCCTTAATGACGAACAACGAATCCTACAATTTCTGGGAGGCAACACTAAAGGTGCACTTTAAGGGATTCATCTTGAAGATTATATTGTTGTAATCGGTTGTAATCGTTCAAACACGATCCTGAAATCATACAAATGGCCTATTTTTTCTTTGCTTTTAATGACCAAATCATCCACATAGCACTCCACTTGATTGTGAATGAGGTCATTAAACATCTTTGTCTTAGCTCATTGGTATGTTTCTCCATAGTTCTTTAACCAAGATGGCATCACTAAGTAGCAAAAGATCCCAATTGATGTCCTGCATGTTGTAAGTGTTGCATCCTCTGCAGCCATCTTGATCTAGTTATAATTTAATGATCCATACATGAAGAAGCAAATCTCATGAGTCAATGCAATGTCCACAATCATTTCTGGTATCGACAACAATAATTCATCTTTTGTACAGACTTTGTTGAAATCCCTGAAGTCGACACAAACACAGATCTATCCATTTTTCATCTTAAGTGGCATAATGTTGGCTAACCACGTGGGGTATTGCTCTTCTCACACAAAGTTAGCATCTATTAACTTCTTCACCTCGGCAATGACGTGTTGCTCTATCTCAAAGGGCATTCTTCTAGGAGCTTGCTTTATTGGGGTCATATCTTTGTCCAACCACCCTAGCTTTTACATTGCAACTTCTAGGGATAATCCTGACAATTCATCATAACTCTATATGAAGCAATCTTTAAATTCTGACAGTAACTTGATCAGTTCTGAAGATTCTTCATTGCTGAGTAGAGAACTTATAAATGTAGGTCAGGGCTGTTTCTCAGTCCCAAGATTTATTTCTTTTAATTCATCAACAATTGATTTGATTACTTCCTAAAATTCTATCAGGGCGTCTTCTATTAACTGATATTGAGAATCATCCTCTACATCGAGGCAATCATCTTCCAACCTGCTAGTAACGACCAACAAAATTCTAAATCATTGATTGGTCCTACAATACTAAATCTGAGACCTTTTGAGTTAGGAGTTTGACTTTTAACATTCCACAATTTCTCAAAAAGTTGTAGCTTATCTTTTGGCATCTATTTTGGCACTTATCTCTATTGAATTAATTTTTATACACAACGAGAAAAGCAACCAGAAAAGTAACCAAAAGTTAATTCCATTAATTCATTAGAATCCTCTTTTAAATTTACATTATTTTCAGAACTAGTAGAAGGGGAAGCAAGGTAAAACTTGATTATCTTTGAACCAATGCTGCGGACTTCTTTGACCTCTATACTCTCAAAATTTTAAGGGTAGATTAGATGAAGCATCATGGCGTTCACATAGTGGTTGATCTGATCATACATCGATTCATTTTCACTTTTCTCCACATCTTTCAAGGAGAGTTCATACTATAATTTCTTCTATTATATCATCATCATTTCCTTTTCGGAGCTTTTTACATCATCAATGTTGATGGTTAGCTCAGTCCATCCAGTCATCGTATTGGCTATTCCTCATCCACATCCCTGGCCTTGACCTCGGGTGCGCAAACTAAAAGAACTCCCACCAACTCATTGCAGAAGAGTGGTGCAATATCATTGAAGTAAGGCTAAATGGTTTTTCCCTTATGATCCTTATGAATCTTCACTTTTATCAGTTACCACCTCACAAGAGAGGAAGGTTTTCCTTGGAGGCACTGATGTAGGGAGGACAGAACCATGTTGTGTTCATGAATCCATGGTCAAACATGTGAAGCATTGAAAGAGATCACAGCTTTGATGATAAAGAATTTAGTAGTCGTTACTAGTTCTCCATCTTTCTTAAGCATTGTAATCAATCGCAGGGCTCTTTCTCTCTTTTGCTTAAATCTTCTTAACATCATTTTATCAGTTGTAATCTCTTGAGCCTCAATATCCAAATATGCCAACGTTTAAACTCATCAAGTTGAGTGATGCTCCAGGTTCTACAAAAACTCTAGACAATACAAGTCTGCCGATAATAAAAGAGATGTAGATTGGTCGGTTGTGGTCAGCAGTTCCAAGCAACAAGTCTTTATCTATGAAGGTTACCCCAGACTATTCCTTTAGCAAACAAACTTCATCCTAGGATGTGCTAGCCAACTGAGCTAATAAAATCTATGGTCAAGCAAGGCTGTAACCAGAGACTCTTGCATCTCCTTTGACAAGATTAAAGCATCATAAATGCTTAGTTTGGCCGAAAACTTTCTAATAGGAGCTAGCATGTTATAATCCACTTTTTATAATCCTCCAATCTTTAATTGATTGTGCGGCTCTTCTCCTGACAGAGGTGGAGGTAGCTCTTCTTGAGTTACTATTTTCTTTCCTTTATCCACTAGAGCTATTCTTGAGAGTAACACTTTCCCACTCTTTAGCTTTATCTCTGTGTTCTCTTCTTCTTCTTGCAATGTTGTAGGAAAATTTTCTATTGCCTTATCTTCATCGGAGAGATTCAAATTAAGAGCAAGTGGCGTGCCATGATGCTCGAGGACTCGCTCCTCACTCTTGGTGCTATCGTAACTGGTGTTGTTGACATCTTCATTCTTGTTAACGAGTTCATCAGACTTAAGTACAATTTGAGGATCAATTTGAGAATCAAGATCATAGTTAGATTGGGCAAAATCAGTTGCTTCATCACTAGTAATAGGTAAAATGTAGCCAAAATCATAATCGTTATATGCATAATACCCCGGTGGGGAAAAGAGAAATCATACACGGTTCGAGGATTTTCTTCCCCGAATCCAAGAAAAGTAATAAAATAGAGGCAGCCTCTATGCTACCCCCCGCACTATCATTTTTCATGATGTTTTTCTTCTCTTTATCTTCTGGTTACGGTGATTTCTTTGGTGAAATTTCCATCTCTAGCTGAGCAGCTTGTAGACTTGTAGACTCTAAACGGCTGCCTGAGCTGAAGTGGTCTGAAGTTGATGAAGTATCATCTTTGATAACTTGCTCAAAACTATAATCCATCCATCTTTTCCTAAATATGGATCTATCGTAGTGATTGGCTTGGATGAAATCATATTTACAGAACCTATTTTAGGTTCTTTTAAATATTCTTTATGGATTTTTATATTCCCCTCCTTAAGATTTTTCTCGAGCCAATCCTTGAAGACGAAACATTCCTCTATAGTATGTTCAAGCATCCTGTGGTAGGGAAAGAAATTAGTTTGATCATTCTTGTCAACTTCCTCGAGTTTCTTTGGATATGACAATCTGAACTCAGACTTTTTCATCATACTTGTAAACATTTTTGGTATAGCTTCAGCTTTTAATAAATATACTGCTTTATTTCATTCTTCAATGGTCAGACCCTTCTTATTTTTTGTTTGATATGATCTTCCTTGATGCAACTGCTGGTTAAACTAGCCATATTGTTGTGTTCCTTGTTGAGCATGTTGTGATGACGACTGGGAAACTTGATGAGAATGTTCTTCTTATACCTTCCTTAGTTGTTTTCCCTTATCAACTGTTGTCACAGTCCTGGACTTCATCTGAAATATTTGGGTTGTTTTGGTATCTTTTAATTTCTCCTATGAATTCATGTGTTTGACTTCTTCTTGCAGATTACTAAGATTACTAGCTAGCTTTGCTGAGTAGCTTCTCGAAGGAATTGATGGTGAGTCCCTTAAGCATGAAAGCTATTGACCCATGGACGCTTTTGAGTATGATCTCAATTGCATGATGTTCCTATAGCTGAGGTTCACACTTCAAGCTAAGGCCTCTCCACCTCAAGATGTAATCTACAAGAGTCTTGTTAGGCTTTTGCCTCTCTACTACGAGATCTTCAATTGAAACATGATGCTGGACTTCGACAAATCTCTTTACAAACAATTGTTCTAACTTGATGAATGTATTCACTGATCCATTGGGCAACTCAGAGTACAAATCAATTGCTATTCCTGACAGATTGCAGATAAATTATCAAAAAATCAAGGCTTTGTTACCTCTGATATTTTCATAACTGGCTCAGAAATGCACTATGTGGTGTCTGGGATTTCAAGTCCCATTGAATATCTTAAAGTTTGGTGACACAAAACCCTTAGGGTAGGTTAAGGCATCAAACTCCTTCTGGTAGGGTCTACCCTTTAGAATCAATGCACCACCCTTAGATTGGGCTAAGGCCTCTCGAACTTGTTCGACCATCTTTTTAAGTTCTTTTCCTAGTATGATGCTTGATGGAGAAGCTTTCTTCTGTTGAACATCTCTGTTAGCCAAGGTAACTTCCCTCCTTTCATCTGTGATATGTAGAATCTCTGGATGATTGACTTATAGAAAAGCTAACTGATGTGTTTGAGAGTGTCCATGAACTGTAGCTATGGTAACCATGGAGGTGGCCATCTCTTCCAACCTTTTCTTCATTTGGGTGATTTGCTCATCCCATAGTAGAACAACCCTATGCGGATTATCTAGAATGTTCCCTTCAAAGAGAGGTTGGGTGTCACATGCAGATACAACAGCTCTGGTTTTGATGAAATGGATGTTCATGAAGTCAAAATCTTCATCATCATCATCAACGGAAACTCCATGTTCTCAAGCTAGCTTAGAAATCTTGACCCTAAGCATCTCAACCTTTTCTTCGATTACTAATTCTTATATCATTTTAAGATCTGGAGGACTCTACTGAACATCTTCCATTTGTTCATCCATTTTGCTAGCAATAGATGTGATGATGTCGGATTCTTCAGACCCTTGTTTCATTCCATGATGTTGCCCAACGGGCTCACAGAACTGTATTGGTATGAAAACCTTAGGTACCATACCATTCTCTTCGATGGTCATGTGTTGAGATTGGGTGTCTCAATAGAGGCATCGACATGTCTAAGAGTGATATGCTCCCCATGATGAAAATTAGATACAACACTAGGTAACCTAATCATCTTTTTCATTTGAAACTTCAGAGACATCTGGTAGAATTTGTAGACCCAGACGTGACTTAGCTAGTTGATGGCCAACAAATCTTAGAGCAGTGACAATAGAATTGACGGTGATGATGGTGGTATCAATTCTGCTTCCCAGGCGGAACCTGATGGGAATGCAAGCTGGCAACGTTTCAGTCGCTTGTTGAGATTGTCTGGAAGATCTGACATCTCTTAGAATTTATTTTTTCATGTGAGTTGATACTACACATCCCACTTATTTAAGTAATTTATCGACTAAACAACCTTCTTTGGTAGCTAGTCTCTAGAATATTGTACTGACTTGGGTGATACGAGCAGGCTTTTTCCTCTCCCCACCATGTCCATGAGGTAATGGTAAAATTGAAACAATCTTCTGGATACATTCGTACCCATCGGTTTCCATTAAGGGATGGAACCTAATCCCTCATAAAAGTGGATAAGTCTTCAGTAACCCTAGTTCCTCCTTGCGAGGAATCTCTTCAATAGATATTTCTTTAGAAATCTAGGCTTTAGTAGCCCTTCGGACGTTTCGGCTGTGGGTTCTTCTTTGTGACCTAGTTAATGGCACAGTTCTCAAACTCGATCCAATTTCAAACTCTGAAGGTGGTATGGTAAATCCTTCAGTTGTATCTTCAATGATCATAACCTCTTTTCCCTTAACGGAAACGGGAATAACAAGCTTAGCAGGTACCGTGATGGCAGTAGTTCTTACCTTATTGTAAGAAGGGAAATCCCGAAGCAGTTCATACTGAACTCAGCTGATGACTCCTAAACTTCTGGAGTAGTAACATTCATTATGATGAAAGGAGCCTTTCCAAGAACGACTTCAAGTACATCAAATCTGGCTCCGAACTTGATGGTGGGGACAACATTGCAGGTGTCGCTGCTCGTCGGCAGGTTGCACGATAAAGTGAGTGTAAGGAACTCCATTGCAGCAGCTTCAAAAAGAAAGTGTTGGGGTTAGTAATTTAGCCTATACCTTGTAATTCTAGTGCAAGCACTAAAAATTAGCAAAGGTTGATTTATAAACTAGGCAAGTCTTTATTTTAATTTTAGTTTGTGAAAAATATTTTAGAATTTAGTAATAGTATCTTTTAAAAAAGAAAATTTAATTTATTATATAAATAAGGTTCAAAGAGCAAGCGTAGCAAGTCACAATTTGATTTAATTTTCAAAATAACAAACTATACCCAAAAGGGAACAAGAAGGAAAATAAAGTTTAGGACCCAGTACGGGACCAACTTAACAACGCATGTTCCCGAGTGAAACTAGTCCACAAACACACCTATTGAGGGTTTGACCCCAAACAAAGATTAAAAGTCATAATGAAATCCTAAGCATCTCTACTCAAATGTTGTTGAACAGACGGTCCTGAAGTTTGAAAGAGTTGATGGTACTTCCCAAGAAAGAAATGGATGAAGCATGCCAACGGAAGAAGGGTAATCTGGTCTATAAGGGACATCGACACATTACTGATGTATGAATTCAATCTTTTATGATTTAAATGGAGATAGAGATTGATTCCCTGATGGAGTCACGAGAACCTAGTCGACACAATATTAAGGGAGGGTCCTGTGGAAGCTAACGATCGCCAGAATGGAAATCCCAATGCTCGATTTGAAAGGGCATTTAATTTATTTATATGCATATCTAGTTTATAAAAATATGAAATCAAACTAATCTGATATCATTAATAGTTTAGATGAAAGAGCACTACACCTCAAGGTATGTATCTATCTCAAAAGATAAAGACATAACTTGATAGTGCAACTCAATCAAATAAACTAAGAAATATATGACATCCGTTTGGTCTGCGTAACTATTTTTATTATAAGCCGACAAGTTCCCCTATTTAATATGAAAAATTAAATAGGGTTTAAATTAAGCTGGGTTCGCAAAAGCTTCCTATAAGGGCAAGCGCTTATAGTTATTTACATCTTAGATTACTGAAGTCACCTAAGAAAACTCTCGATAAAAATCAGGGGATATTGCTTCAAGAATTTAAATGGATAGGACTTTTCAACGATATCAGACTAAGATGAGTGAATTGGGAATGCCTCAAATTTAGAACATTTTTTTTATATTTAATGGAAGAAGAACTAGAGGATGTCACGGATCTTGAGGAGAGTCTTGGTGACTTCTCAGTCTACCTTATAGTTTGGCTTCAATTTAGTGGAGAAATATTTAAGTATTTCATCCTGCCAATTTGTTGATTAGGGCTTACATTCATCTGAAATGGTCATACAAATAGCCTGAAAGATGTGAAGATTTAGGTCATGATGAACGACAACCTCAGAATACTAAATCATGTTAGGGCATAAATTGTATAGCAGAGCTAAATAAAGGCCTATTGAAAAGTTGAGGACTTATGTCCCACTAGACGGACAAGCTCAAAATCTTATGGCTTGTTGTTTCATAAAGAATGGTTGAGTTGGTGTAGACATATTTTGCTATTGAAGATGGTCATGCTACCAACAATACTGGCTCCAATCTCATCGTTGTGGTGAGTTTAAGTTTTCTAATGTGTCAAGTCATAATGTCCAATCAAATATTTCCTATGGTTATGGTTATTTAAATATTATAGGGGATATTAAAGTTGATTATAGAAAAATCGGTTAAGATCTTACGGTTCCCTCATTCTGAAAATACTAATTTTCTTCGGATTCATTTAGTCTAAGAGATTTTACTAAACTCAATTTAATTAGTTCCATACTTTCATTTAGACAGTGGGAAATCTCGTTAGCAACTGTAGGTTACCTTCTTAGAGGGATTCCAGATTATTTGATAGGGACATTTTTAATAGTTACAATTTTTATTTTGTTTTCTTTATGATTAAATTTTGAGTAGTCTTATATTTTGACTGTTGTGGTGGTGAATTTTATCTTGTTTAATTTTTAGTTTTGGTTTTGACATGCAGGGTGACCTTAAGCATGCAAGAAAGAAACAAGAGGTACCAAAACGTAAATGCAATAACTTAAAAACTTACCTGTAGATTCTTCCCGTTCCTCCACTTGAAAGGTTAGCTCTTACAATATGTATATAATTTTGCAAGGAATTCAAATTGCAGCAGTAAATGAAGGTATAGCTAGTGAACCCAAAGATATGAGATTTCAAAGTGCTCAGAGCATGACCCTGAATTACTTCAAAGATTTCCTGAAATTTTTTTAGTTCATTTTGAACTTATCTTATCATTTTATTAATCATCCAAGGCTAAGATAAGGCTATCCCATTGCTTAAGGAAACTTAATGTTTTATTTATCCCAATTTATCCCAAGGCTAACAAGGCTAAGACACTCAATTAATCAATTGATATTTCATTTAAGAGTTTTGTGGGCAGGTTCCTCTAAGACAAATCTGAGTCATTAAAGGTTTTGGTACCCAAAGTTAAAATTGGGCTTGTAGTGTCAAAAGGGGTTAAACATCCATCATGTTATGTTCTAAATGCAGTCAAATAATTTTAAATGTCACGCCTAGGTCACTACCAAGCCAGGAACAATCACAACAGGTGAACTGGTAACTAGCAAAATTTTGATTTAATTGACATACATTCTTATTGAAAGATAACATTATCATCAATTATGGGCTTCATCAATTATGGGCTTAAACATTATCATCAATTATGGGCTTAAACTTAATGAAATATTATCTTCCTAACTCAAACCCATCACTTGAGAATCATTTAATTTTGATTGACTTCCAAGTCATGATAATTCGGGAAATTTCTATTTTATTCTTGTTATGGAAAGGTGGCAAGTGGGTTCCTACCTTTTAATCCCATCGTTTCTCAATCATCCAAACATGTTCATTAGGATCAAAATCACTAATTTTCCCTTTTTTAACCCTAAATTTTGATTAAGGCACCAAAATCTATAATAACCCCTTTGCCTTTGAGACTCTTCACCTCATAGCTCATTAGTTAAATTTCAAATGCTTTTGAGAATTTTTAGAGTGTCCTACCCATGGATCAATTAAAACATTAGAGGAGAAAATGTGAATTTTCAAAATTTAATTTAATTTAAATAATTATTTAATTTTACAAAGTAATATTTTGAAAAAATGACTTACTTAACTATCCAAAATAAAGTTTTTTATTCATGAGAAAATTATTAGAGGTACCCTTAGGTTAGACAAACACTCAAACAAAATTTCATGATTTTTTTTTGAATTAAATCTTTATCATTACCATTTGAATATGAATCACTTTTAATGATTAATTAAATGTAAAATAATGTTTTAATCACCAAATTTATATTTTTATAATTTTTAGTTTATTTATTATAATTATTATAATGGGAAAATAGGAAAAATTCATTTTTAAGCTCTTAAAAAAATTATTTTAACTTAGAAAATTTAGGAAAAATATCCTAATGAGTTTTAAGTGATCAGGGAACAATTAGGCACATTTTAAAATATTTTTGTATTTTTGAAACTTTTAAACTCAAAATAAAGCTAAAAAATCAAGTACTTTCTCAAAAATAAATTTTATTTTTCCTAAGTCCCCAAGATCACAAGGAACTCACAAAAACACTTTTTATAATTTTACCAGGTGTATTTAATTTAATATAGTTATATTTCTACAAAAATATAAGGCTTCTTAGAAAATCAACTTTAGTGCTCACTTATTTAAATAACTTTTAAACTTTTACAGTTGGTATACATTATTTTTATACACAGTATGGAACTAATCTTGTCAATTTTTGAATAGTAATTAATTTAAATAAATTAAAGCAAGATATATACATTTAACTAACTCTAGAAATGTACGAAATAACTCAAATCATGAAGACATTTTTCCTAAGCTTCTCTGACCATAAGAAACCTACTAAAATTATTCTCATAATTTTTTTTTGTTTTATTTTAATTTATGTGTTTAAAATAAGTCAAAATAGCCATCATAGCTTGAAATTTAAAGTTAGAAGCATCGAGTTTCCCTCTAACCTTGGAAAAATCAGAGAACATCCCCTCTATCTTAAGGAATGAAGCCTAAAAGTTTCAAGCCATGGTGAGCAAAGTTTGTCATAATGAATTAAAATACTCCATATAGTATTTAAATCATTATAAATAATAAAGTTAACAATAAATTTTTAATTTTTATCCACATTATTCTGCTCTGTTCACTGAGCAAGAAGATAGATGATTTTTCTAGAGAAAAATATGGATTTTTGAAGTTCAAACATTAAAATAAATCCAAAAATCCATACTTTTCTACTTGAACATACGACACCACTGTTGACCTCACTTTTGGTTGAGGTCTAGAAACTTCTTCAGTAGCCAAGGTCTAGCCATAGGATTTTCCTATTGAATAGTCTTAGAAAACTAGAAAAGGTGCCCTCATCATTAGAAATTCAAAACTCTTCTCTTTACTCAACTTAAAGTTTCACATATTGATCTTAACCTCTAGCATTTAGTAGATAAGATCATTATGAGAGAATTCAAGAACAGTCCCTATAGGATTACTTGGCTTTAAGATTGACCCTGAGTGTTGACTTGGAACTAAGGTACACCATATCTTCACAATATATTAATCCATGGTTCATTTAGAATGGATATCTATCCAATTCTATGTGAAATGCCTAACTTGGTCTTTTGCCTCTAGGCACCTCCA
>NW_018236304.1:123301-141590 GCF_001263595.1 Phalaenopsis equestris | reverse complement strand
GTCCTTCCGAAGCGGGCAACGGGATTTCAATTCCGATGACCGACAGCTTCTTACGGGCAAACCCCACACCAAAAATAGTGCCGACAACCACCTCATCCTCGTCCACATCAAACTTTACACATGTCGCTCCACTATTTGACACCGTTAGCCACGTCAACTGCCAAGTGGCCGACCTTTTTGTTCCAAGCGTTTGTCCGGTTTGATCTCCTCCATCCATTGAATAAACGCGAGATCAACGACTCTCCTTCATCATCCTTAAGTGACCTAACCAGTGAGTCGTTCACAATAAAACCTTAAGATCTTGAGCTAGACTAAACCAAATCACATTGGGTTTTTTTCCAAACCTTCATCTATTCATGACGAACAAATTTATATGGCTTGTACGATATGAAATTTAGTAATAACATATGGAAAATCAATTTAAGCTCAAATTTTGGTTAAGGTTCAATACCTTTATCTGAGATGGAAGGCCTCAATCAGATGGTTGTGGTAGCTTTAATTAGGTCCAACGATCCTCTAGATGAAGTCCTAGCCCCTGGTGAATTGTTTAGGTATAATTTTGATCATGCTCGATTTCAGGTGTTGATCTAGGCTATGTTAGAGGCTATTTACGATGTGGGTTTTGTAGGGAATCAACTCCTCTCACACAGGGGGTTGAATTGAGTGAGATTTTGGTTTTAGGCCAAATTAGGGCTTTTTAATTTGGGTTGAAATTAGACTCAAATGTGGGTTAACTGGACTTGGATATGGTTTGAATTGAGTTTGATCATGATGAATTTGAACTTTGAATTTAAATTTGTGGGAAATTGGGGTAAAATTGATGGACGTCTAGGGTGAATTGGGGGAAATTAGGCCTATAAGCGCAATATGGGAATTTTGGTCAAAGTTTGTCAAAGTTGCTCAAATAGATCAAATTGGGTTAATTAAAGCACGGTCCAAATTGGTTTTGGAGATATTTGAGATAATTTTTAGCGTTTTCGGAATTGTTGGGCCTCCAAGGGTATTTTTGTAATTTTTGCAAATGAGGGGTATTTTGGTAATTTTGGCAATTTTAGTATGTTTTGAGCAATTTGTGTGATTTCAAATGGTTTGAAAGGGTTTTTGAACAAATGTGGATAGTTTGGGTGAAATTGGGAATTTTGGCCAAATTTCAGTTTTGGTGGTATTTTGATATGTTGGGTAGATTTGGGGGCAAAAGGCTAAGTTTGGTATTTTAGTGAAATTTGGGTGCCAACCACCCTATTTGAGCCATGGACCAATGGAATCCTCTATATTAGGTCCTCCATGTACTAATCTTAGCTAGACTCTACTCTAGGGCTAGTGGGTTTGGAGAACATTCTACATGAGTCTCCCAAAAGATTGAGGGATCAAAGTCAACAAGCTTGGCTTTACGGTTGTGAGTGAATTTAGGTGAAAGTAAGTGTAAGTGAGAGAACTTTTTCTAAACCAACAGCCAGGGTCAAACCTAAGGCCAAGCAGTCTTATGGGGACTCCCCTTGAGCTCCACCATATTGAACCCACGTACAAAGTGTTGAGGTCAGGACCAATATGTGCAAATTCAAGTTAAGTAGAGAAAAGTTTAGAATTTGTAATGGTGATGGTTCTTAATCTAATTCTCTAAAAGTAGTCAACAGGCAAGTCCTTTGGCTAGTCCCTAGGCTATTAAAGAGGAAACTATACCTCAACCAAAACTGAGGTCAACAAAGTTTTACTGTTAAATTTCACAATTTTTTAGGCAATCTGATGTTATCAAGAATTTGGCTCATGTTGAGCCAAATTTACCACATCATGCCCCAACTCTCTGTAAATCGGTGCATCATGCGCCAATCTGGCACATCTTGCACCAACGACTTAATTTTTTTAGATTTCATTTTTTGCAGAAATCTACAGCGCACCGCTTTACGTCTACCTCAAATTAACTCAAATGGGCATTTATAAACAATATTAAACATGAATCTAACTTCATTCTTTCACAAATAACGCAAAACTCACTTATATATATAATCCATGCTATTACAAAATAACATTTTTCAAGCTAACAAACCTCTATTTAAGTGTTCAAAGCAAACCTAAACATCCTAACACTAAAATCTAAGCATCAAAATACCATACAAAAACATCGATATAGTTCAACAACAAAAATAAATGCAATCCAACACAATAAAATAACTAAAACAAGTAGTAGTAAACAAAAAGTTCCATGCATATACTAAGTTCAAACGTCTTCTACAGTCTTGTCCTCCTAGATATCTCCCATAGATTGGTAGTGCACATACAAGTAGTAGAAGGGTAGATAAGGAAACTCATCAGTTGAATCCTCTCTAATCCAAGCATGTTTCTTGATCATACATACCAAACCATCATTAATAGGACCAGCATGCTCAAGTGTTTTTAAGTCTTCAGTGCAAGTGATCCAACATTTCAAAAATATTTCTAATTGCATGCATAAGATTTTGTACCTCTTTTCCTATCTTCTTAATCCTTTTCAAAAGTGTCTTTGAATTGAAGTAAGTTTGAATAGGTGATGAATTTTGGGATGGTTGATCCATCAAAACATTCCTAGTATTCTCATCTTCCATTCCAAAACAGTTGCAATAGACTTTTGCATCCATTTGCTTCCAAGTAAGAAGCATTTTTTCCCAACTCTCATTAGGTAATTACGATTGACTGCATAGTAAGAAAATAGTAGATGGATGTCCAATTCCTATTGCAGATCCATTAATAATCAAACCCAAAATTGATTTAACAATGATTGCTCCAATATCAACATGTTCTCCAGTTTGAATATAGTAATTAACACTCTCCTTAGTTAACTTTCTGATTATTATAGTAGGAAGTAATTTCGATGCAATAAAGAAGTGTCATGCCTTAGAAGCAAGATTTAACAATGATGATGAAAAACTTACATTTCCATCATCTCTGGCCTACCAACTCACATCCTCTTCTGTAAGGTATTGATAGAGTTCATTCATATTATCTCTCATAGAAGTAAAATTTGCGTAATGGCAAATGAGCACATTTTCAATCATAAACTTCTTGTTTATTCTTGAAGGAGTGAATTGCATGAACCTATCTCACACATAGACAATTCCTTGGTTGATTCTATGTAGATATGCATAAAAATCATTCACCACAAGTTCTATTATGGCGACAGTAGTGTAACAAAGCACTTCCTAGTGTCACTGCGCAATAATCTCTTCCACTAGAGTATTTAGTGTGTTGAATCCTCGATTCACAAACCCCTACTCTTTGATTAGCCTCTTCTTCATTAGAAAATGATCATGCAACTTCTACATATCAAAACTGACGAATTTTCACCAGTTGAAAGTTCCAAATCAATCAAAATTTTTAGGGTGAGACGCCATTGAAATTGAAATCTAGTGATCTCTCCCTTATTTTCCTTTTTAAAACTAACATTGGTATTAGATTATGGGAGTTATAAGGAGAGAACTCGCCAAAAACCGTCAAAAAACTGCCTTTTGAAATGTTTTATGTCATTTTCGTCACCACAACGCATCATGCGCTGAATCTGGCTCATCATGTGCTAGCTCTCTAGGATGTGGTGCAACATGCCCCAGTTTAAAAAATTTACATTTTCAATTACAATTAAACAAATTCTCAATTCTTCCATAAAATTAAGTAAATAAAGATGTTTTTAAATATTTTCTCGAACCGAGATTCTAGAAAAAACCTAAATATATGTATATGTAAAATACTTTGGACAAAAACTTAAAAGCAAAATAAATAACGATAAGTATAAGTTTTCTCCTACAAAGCGCTTGGTTTAATGTCGTCAGCCCGACATTCTTAGTCTTTATTCTAGATTATTGATCCTGACTTTTTATATTGATAAAAAATGTGATGTATGTAATTATATGCTTAATTTCCTTAATAGTTATTCTTAATTTGCAACAAAGTTAAAAACTTGATCCAAAGAAAAATCTAAGTAATTTTTCCACTATGAAATAAATATGAATATAATTATAATATTTAAAACGGGATACTACGCAAGTATACGTCTACGCAAGTATATGTATAATTATCAAGTAATAAATCAAGTAATATAGGACTTTTTGATTAAGCCACGAATATCAAACCCATAGGGAAGACTGCAATATGTACTAAAGAAAACTAGAAAGTTTAGATAAAAAAATCTACTTAGCAAAATATTCTTACTTAAACTTAAGATGCTATAATAAGAATGAAAATTTGATTCTTTTTATAATTTTTGTTTTATGAAAAAAAGGTAATGAAACAAATTAATTTAATTAAATAATTGCAATATGAAGTTTATATAAGTAAAATATCCTTTTCCTTATCATGAATAAGTAATAAGTATAAAAATTATGTTATGGAAGTATACTAAATGTGTTATGCCAAACAGGAGAAATAATACTCTTTACCCTTTCTAGAGATGCTATAAAGATCATTGGCTAATCTATAGATTGAATAATTGAAGACTGGTTAGCTAGAGAAGATACTAGCTCTCAGTCTAGGGTTTCCTCTTCTCCCTCCACCTGGGGGCTAACATCTCGTATCAAAACTTAAAACTATAAATAAAATTTAGGGCTTTATCCCATTTTAATGTCCTTTAATTCTACACCCTTGAAATGTTTATTTCCTTATTTAATTTCACTCAATCCCATGAACTAAATTCTCATTGATGAGATCAATATGTGATTCTAACCATTTTTTTGACTGGGACAATATCATCTCGGATTTTACATGTTCTCACAATAGGTATTAACATCTTAATTCACCAAATAAACATCAAAAGTCTCATACTTCACACAACCTCCTTTAAACACTTAATCAATTATCATTTTAAGGAAAAAGATAAAGAAAACTACTCAGAATCCATGGAGAAAACACAACCACACATGAGTTTAAAATTAGAAATATTGTGCACAAACAAGAAATCTAAATTAAAACCAAGTGCGGTCACAAAGATAAATACTTATCTCAAATCCTCTCCACTAAATGGCTTCAGGTTTCTTTGACTTCTCTTCCTTCATTCACAATACAAGCTAACTCTCAAAATAAAAGGAAAGTGGCAGGTGGTGGCAGTGGTGGCGGTGTCGTTGACTTGGATGGATGGTGGCTGTAAAATCTGATAGGTGGTTGAACTCTCTTATTTATGATCCAAATATTCTTTTAGAAAAGATAAAAAAGGTGCCTTCGTGTCCCTTCAATATGCCTCTCCATGCAACAAATCTTGTTAAAGTTGCCACCTTAAAAGCCAATTGAATGAATTTTCGTGTCCATGAAATATTTCCCATAATTTTACTAAAGGTTTGTTCAAAAACCTTATAAAAAATTTATCTAAATTCAATGAATCAACAAATAATTAATTCTAGCGCTTAAGCGCGGGTACCTGGCGCTTAGGCGCGAACCTCTGGAGCTTAAGCGTCAGAACTGGGCGCTCAGGCGCCGTAGTTCATTTTTATACCTTTCTTCATTTTTGCTCCAAATTTGACCTTTTCTCACTCCTTTTAGCATTTTTCATCTATTTGATTGTACATGAAAGAAAAACACACGAATACTTTTCATTAAAGCGCAATATCTCAAAAATAGGTATAAAAACACTTTATATTGTATATGTATCGAAATCCCCAAACTTAAATTGTTACTTGTCCTCAAGTGACCCTTCAATAATTAAAAACCAATTTAAGTATATAATGTATATGAGTTTCTGTAGCAGTTACTAAAATTTTGATGCAGAAATGTAATAGTCCAATTTAGAAAAAAAAATTAGTAAATTAGGCCAACTTAGAGTTTAGAAATTTTTAATGCTGACAAATATGAAAACATAAGTTTCTATCTAATTCAGAAATATTGTAGATTCTCCCAAAATAGAGTTTAGGAATTTTATTTTCTCCATATTATATCATTAAGCTTAAGAGTTTCTCAGGTCTTTATACTTTAAGAAGATCAGATGTAGAACCATTTTTTAATTAGGCAATAATCCTCAAGCTTCTCCTTTCTTTTTAAATTTTTATTTATCTTTTCTTTTTTTTCTTTTTTTTTCTTTTTCAATTTTTTTTATCTTCTTTTTCTGTTCTTTTCGGGCAAGGACTATTATATCTCGATAGGTCTTTATTGATTTTGAATCTCACTCTTCCTTTCCTAAAGCAAACAGTTGATATTTTACTTTCACCTAAAAAGATAACAATAATTTATAAAATTACTTTCAATAAAAGAAATTTTACTTTTGAATATAAAAATCTAAATATTCAAAATATTACAAAAATACAATTTTTCATACAAAATATAGTTACACTATAATTAGCATTTTCTACACTAAAAAATTTTTAACTTTAATTTTTTCTTCATTACTATAAATTTTAACTAAATTCTTGTACTCATTTCTATAATCAAAATTTTACTTCCCTAATATAACTTCATATGCATAATCATTTTTCACCAAATCAAAATCAAATTTATTTGAAATACATTTGCGAACAAATAAATTTTTAAGTTCTTAAGAAAATTTTTCATCCCTCTCACAAACGTAAATTTTTAATAAAAATAAAACATTTTAGCATAACATAAATATTGGCAGGAATGAGAACTAAAAATAACATTCTTGCAGAAATTTCATATTCTAAATATACAAGTACAAAAATTAAGCAAGAGTAAAAATTTTATATTGTTCAATAATTTTCTTAACATATTTAGATTTATCAGACTTCTATGTAGTGGAGTATATCATAAAAGCAAACAAACAAATTAACAAACATTCATGACTGCAACATAATGAAAAATAACTGGTAGTAAATTCAAAATTTTAAACATGCAGCTTTTAAGAGTAAAAAGTTAGCTAGACTCTAAACCTTCCTAAGATCCAGAACTAAGTTCAACACATATTCACTAAAAACATTAAAAAAAACAATTATCACAATTACTACCACATTAACATATTAACTACTCAGAAAACACAAATACATCATAGTAGGTGTACAAAACAAAGCATAGCAGTCTTAACAATAAAAACTAAAAACAAAACACAAATACAGAACAACTACACTAACAATAGTTCAAAACAACACATAAACTAAAAACATCAAACAAAACTATAGATCCAAACTAATCATCATTCTCCTCTTCATCACTATCGTCACTATGCAAAACAACTGCAGGCTCATATGGTGGATATCTAGGGTACCAAGGGAATAGAACATCCTGATTACCTCTCATAAGGTTTTCCATAGCTAAGTTGAATTCACTATCATAATCAGTACGTCTCTTCATATACCTGTCCATATGCTTAGCAAAATTTTTAAAGTTTGATACCTTATCTGCAGTATGATTGACATTGTCCAAAATCTTCTATAATAAATGTGACTGAGAATCATATCCAAAAGTCTGACCTCATGATGTAGAAGCATGTGAAGTAAGAGCTCGTGACGTAGAAGCAGTAGAACTATTGAAGAATCTACCCCTCTAGCCAAAAATAAAATTATGTGATAAGATTTCACATTCACAATGGTAATGGGTTTTAGTGGCTGTAAGGTCTCCTCCCAACTATCAAATCTAACTCCAACCTTCTCACTTAAGAAAAAGATCAAGGAGGCAAATCCCAAACCTGCAGTAGCAGCAACAACGACATAACTGTTAATAAATCCATGAATCAATGCTCCAACATCCATAGACTTGGACTACCAAATTCAATAGTTCAAGGTTGATCGATCTTGAGTCACTTCATCTAAATGATTTGTAGGTAGCAGACGAGCAGAAATCAAATAATGCCCTGCCTTTGCAGTGGCATCCAATTTTAAAGTAGAAAAGTTTACTCATCTTTCATTTATGATCTTCAAAAGCCCCCTTCCATCAGTGAAAGATGAAATAATCTTGCTAGCTCATCTTCAATAGGACTCTAATTTGAATAAAAACACAAAGTACTCTAGGGCAATTGACAAAACTGATTAATTACCTCACGTGAAAAAGGCATTGTCTTCCCTCTCACCATGACTCCTTCTTCATCAGCTTCAAGGAGATTTGCATAGAACTCCCACACAACAGAAATCACTGCGATAGTAGAAAATCGACAGAACATTTCCCCACTGATGACAAATAATCAACTCTTCAACAGCTCCTCCCAGACTTTTAAAACACATTTCATGAATCAACTTTCTCTATTGCAGTGCATCACTGTATCGATCCTAAGCTCTCGAACTGGCAAACTTATCTAAATCAAATGGAGCCTTCCCCTTACTCTTCATTCTTATTTCCATTTCTAAAGAATGTATAAAATTAAAAATGAAATTGCACAGTCAACTACAAATCACAAATCTAAACTCCTAAGGGCTTAAACTAACAAATCCATGCCTTTTCCATAGATTTTCTTAAAATTTTACTATGAATAGTGATTTTTGGGTAGCTCATGAATGTCCTCAAAATACATGGTGAAAATAAAAAAAATTTTCATAAAAGTGAAGCTCTTACATCAAGGATACTAAATCTAGCAATTTTTGCCTCAAATCCCAAAGAAATTTTCAAATAGAGTGAGCACTATCTTCAAAATTGCAAAATTCCGAGGTTGCAGATGAACTTGATGTTTAGTAATGGTAATTTCAGTCCAATTTTTCACTTAAAACCATTCGTGATCTACTTTTCATGAACCAACACTTAAGCACAAATGGTTCGGTGCTTAGGCACTTGTCTCTTGGTTTAGGCAGCGCGTAAACGCGGGTGTTGGTGCTTAGGCAGCAGTGCATAAAAAATGATTTTTTTGATTCAAGTGAAATGCAAAGTGATAATGCCACGCCTTCATCTTTTCTTTTGTAAATCATAGCACCTTCATAAGATTCATTCATTATTTCTTCAAGCTCATTTAATTGCAATAACCTTTTCTTTCCAACATCTTTTAAATAATAATTAAACTCTTTAATAGCTTAATATTCTTTATGCTCAAGTTCAACTGGTAACTGACAAGCTTTCCTGATTATTAGCCTCTGTGGAAACATTCCTATATAAGTTCTATAAGCAGTCTTATAAGCCCACAAAGAGTCAAGTTTGACTGACTAATTAATTTTTATTGGATTGACATATTTTTCCTACATTCTTTTAATTTCATGATTAGATAATTTAGCCAAGCCACATAACTGAGGACGATTAGCAGTACCAATTCTATGGTTTATATGATATTTCTTCAATAAATTTTTCATTATTGCATTTCCCCGTCAATTATGATTACTCTTGGCATCCTAAATCTATAAAATATGTTCGTTCTTAAAAACTTTGCAATATTTTGAGCATCACATTGAGGTAAAGCAACAGTTTCTATCCATTTAGATACATAATCTGTTGCTAACAATATATATAAATTTTTGAAAATTATACAAATGGTCCCACGAAATCTAATCCTCAAACATAAAATAAATTAACTTCTAACACATAATTGAGGGGCATCTCATTCCTCTTTGAAATATTGCTTACTCGTTGACATCGATTAGAAGTTTTGATATAAGTGTTAACATCTCTAAAGATTGTAGGCCAATAAAATCCAGATTTTTAACTTTTTTTATGATATTTTATCAACACCAAAATGTCCCCCAAAATCAGAATTATGACGTTTTTGGATAAGTTCATAAGTTTATTCTAAAGGCACACATATTTGAATAATTAGATCCTTTAATTATTTATATATAAACGGGTCATCCAAAAAATAAAACTTAGCTTCAGAAAAGAATTTTCTCTTCTGCTGGTTTATCATTGCATAGGGTATAATATGACTAACAATGAAATTCACAATATCAATGTACCAGGGAACACACCACTCATTAACATTAAACAATACTTCATCTGGAAAATGTTCATTAATCTCATTTTCAAAATTGAGTGGTTTTCATTGTTCAATTCTAGACAAATAATCAGCAATTTGATTCTCAGCTCCCTTCCTATCTACTATTTGAAGGTCAAATCCTTGCAAAAGAAGAACCCTTCTTATCAATCTTGGATTTGCATCATTCTTTATCATTAAATATTAAATAGTAGAATGATCTGTATGCAAAGTACATTTAGTTCCAATTAAGTATGATTCCAATTAAGTATGATCTAAATCTCAAAAGCATGTACTACTGCTAATAAATCTTTCGCAGTTGTGGTATAATTAATTTGAGCTTCATTAAGATTTCTACTAGCATAATAGAAAACTTTAAAAATCTTATTATGTTTTTTTTTCCTAAAACAGATCAAATAGCATAATCTCTAGCATTGCACATCAATTCAAAAGGTTTTCCCCATTAGGGTGAAATAATAATTATTGTAGTGACTAATTTTTATTTTAATAATTCAAATGTTTTTAGGCATTCTTTATCAAAATCAAAATTACATCTTTTTTCAAGTAGATGGCATAGAGGCTTATCAATTTTTGAAAAGTCTTTAATATACAGCCTCTAGAATCCGACATGTCCTAAAAGAACTCCTAATTTCCTTCACACATGTTGGGTGAGGCAAATTAAAGATTACTTGAATTTTGCCAGGTCTACTTCCATACCATTTTCTGAAATTTGATGTCCCAATACTATTCTCCTTGCTACCATAAATTGGCATTTTTCCCAATTAAGGACAAAAATTGTTTCTTCACAGCGCTTAAGAAATTTTGATAAATGTTCTAAACATGATTCAAATGAATTTCCAAAAAATGAAAAATCATCCATAATAACTTCAATCTCTTTTTAAATTAAATCACAAAAAATATTTATAATGCATCTTTGAAATGTAGCTAGTGCATTACAAAAACCAAAGGGCATTCTTCTATAAGCAAATGTACCATAAGGATTGATAAAAATTGTTTTCTTTTGATTCTCAAGAGCTATTTGTTTTTGGTGATAACCAATATATCCATTGAGGAAACAAAATTATTTATACCCAGGAAGTCTATCTAGTATTTGATCAAGAAAGGGTAGTGGAAAATGATCTTTCTTAGTGTCAAAAATTAATTTTTTATAATCAATGCATATTCACAATCCTGTGACTTGTCTTATCAGTATTAACTGATTATGTTAATTTAAAGTCACAGTCACTCCTCCTTTCTTAAGAACGCAGTGAATTGGACAAACTCATGCACTATCTGAAACATCTGAAACAGGATAGATAATTCTAGCATCTAACCACTTTAGAATTTCTATCTTAACAAATTCTTTCATAATAGGATTCAATCCCTTTTGAGAATTAGCCCTAAGTTCGCAGATCTCTTCCATATGAATTCTATGCATTCAAACTAAAGGACTGATTCCTTTTATATCAGCAATTTCCCATCTAAAGGCTTTCTTATAACTCTTTAAATTTTTCATTAAACTCTCTTCTTCTTTTGTAGTTAATTTCGAGGAAATTATAACAGGTAATGTAGAGGAACCACCTACAAAGGATTACATTAAATGTTTAGGAAGCAACTTAAACTCAAGCTCAGGAGGTTTTTTAGTTGATCGACAAAAAAATGTATCTTTTTTGCATGTCCAAAACCTCAAAAATTTCCTAAAAATAGTTTGAATCTTTCTTATAGAAATCTTCATATTGATCTAATTCCTCTTTCTATTCGTGTTCCAACACTTTAAATTTAGATTTTTCTTCAATATTTGCTTTAAAATGGCATTCCCTCTTTAACTTAAATATCTTATCACATACATTCTATAATAATCATCCTCTTTACCTTTTGTTGAGTATTTCATTGATTTGGAAATATTAAATATTACAATTTGATCATTGACTCCCTAGTTAATTATCTATTCTGCACATTTATCATTACTTTTCCATTTGCTAGGAAAGGTCTCCCCAAAATGATAGGTATTGATTTATTTTCCTCCATATCTAGCACAATGAAATCAACAGGAAAGATAAATTGATCCACTTTCACTACGACATCTTCTATAACTCCTTTAAGATATGTTATTGAATGATCTGCTAGTATGGGATATTTTTCCTAATCCTAATCTTTTAAATTTTGATAATGACATAAGGTTGATCCTTGCTCCTAAATCATATAAACCTTTCCCATAAAATCCATCTCCTATTGCACATAGAATTGTAAAGCTACTAGAATCTTTAAGCTTTTCAGAAAGCTTTCTCTAAATTATAGCACTATACTCCTCACTAATTGCAACTCTCATTATCTTCAAACTTCTTTTTTCTATGAATAATATTCTTCATATACTTTACATAGCTTGACATTTCATCTAGAGCTTCATCAAATAGAAATAATTGTAAGCTTCTTAAAAATTTTTAGAAATTTTTAAAATTTCTTATCCAACTTTTGTTGTCGGAGCCTCTGAGGAAATGGAACTTAAGTGGAGAAGTAGGTCTTTCTATACCTTTTGGAGTGCCCTCTTTGGTTTTTCAATCTGCTCTCTGTCTACTTCAGTCTCTTTTAAAATTCTACCTTCAAATTCTCTTTTACTTCTATGTTGAACGACTTTTACTTGCTCTTTTTTCTTGTCTTTTAAATTTATTTTTGTATTACTAGGAAGTGTTCCTTGGGATCTTTTACTGAATGAATTTGCCAATTTTCCCATTTGATTCTCAATATTTCTAATTGTAGCTCCTTGACTTTTTAATTAATTTCCCATTTCTAACACCACTTTTTCTATAGACAACCTCTTCTCCTTAAATTTTGGATTATAGTTAAAACCTGGAGGATATGTAGGCTTATAATTACTATTCCCTTAGTTTTTCTAGTTTCCTAATGGGTTTGCTTGGTTGTTCCCCCATTGTTGATAACTACCACCCAAAGTTTTGTTCAAGTTAAAGTTAGGATAGTTTTCCCAACCTAGATTATAATAATTTAAATATGGGTTATTCTGCTTGTTATTTATGGCATTCAAAGTCTCTAATGGTGCTTGAGAATCTATCATTTGGCCTAATGAATTCTCTTCAATCATAGAAATTGGTTGAGAAAAAACTCATTCCAAACTATTTTAACTTCCTTGAAACAATAGCAATTTGATTTGCTAACAAGGCAAAAGCATTAGTTTCTTTAATATTGGCTACTTCCTTAAAATTTAACTTCACCCTCTCAGAAGGCCATTGAAAGTTATTGGTAGCCATCTCTTCAATTAAAACATAAGGATCATGAAATGGTTTTGACATCAATGAACCAATAACAGCGGCATCGATAATAGATCTAAGAGATCTCTAAGAGATCATAGATCTAAGAGATCAAGCTAATCCATTGTAAAATATTTGAATTATTAACCAATCTGGTATAACATGGTGTGGACACTTTCTTAAGAGTTCTTTATATCTTTCCCAGGATTCATAAATAGGTTCCCCTTCATATTGACTAAAATATGTAATATCATTTTCAAGCTTCACACTTTTTGATGGTGGAAAATATTTAGTAAGAAATTTTTGTGCTAAATCACTCCAAGTTCTGATAGATCCAAGTGATATCAAATGTAACCATATCTTAGCTTTATCCCTCAGTGAGAAAGGAAATAATCAAAGTCTTACAGCATCATCAATACACCATCATATTTAAATGTAGCACAAAATTTTAGAAAATTGGTAAAATGTAAATTTGGATCTTCAGTTGGTGCTCCCCAAAACTGATTATTTTATACGACTTGGATAATACCGCATTTAAGCTCAAATGAATTAGCCACTACAGCGGGTTATTGAATACTACAATGAAGTTCATCCACCATAGGGTTGGCATAATCTCTTAAAGGTTTAAATTCTTTAGCATTTTGACTATTTTGATTTGTTTTATCTTTAAATTTTTCAGTAATTTTTTATTTTTAAAATTTTCTAATAGTTCATTCTAATTCAGAATCATAAGGCAAAAGTCTTGTGGAACCTGAACTATGCATACATTACTATAAAACACAAAAATAAAATAAAATAAAAATTAAAACACACCAACAAGAACTTAATATGAGAACAACAATGCAATGTTCATATAATAAATTTTAAAGCTTAAATAAGACTTTGTAAAAATAGATTTTTTTGCTTTCTAGAAACTTTTCTCTTTTTTATCTGTTTTATTTAATTTTTCCTTCCTAGCAACAGCGCAAAAAACTTGATCCCAACTTTTTATATAGATATAAAATGTGATGTAATCGATTACATGTTTAATATCATCAATGGTTATTTTTAAGTTGCAACAAAGTTAAAAACTTGATCCAAAGCAAAAGCTAAGTTTTCCACTATGAAGCAAACAAGAATACTATTATAATATTTAAATATTGAATGCTACTTAAGTACACATCTCGTTATCAAGTAATATAGGACTTTTTGATTAAACCCCGAATATCAAACCCACAGGGAAGACTGCAATATGTACTCAAGAAAACTAGAAATGTTAGACGAAAAAAATCTACTTAGCAAAATATTCTTACTTAAACTTTAGATGGTTTAATAGGAACGAAAATTTGATTCCTTTTGTAATTTTTATTTTATGAAAATAAAGTAAACAATGGATTAACTTAACTAAATATTTGCAAGATGAAGACTATATAAGTAAATTATCTTTTTCCTTATCATAAATGAATAATAAGTTTAAAAATTCTTTTATAGAAGTATGTTAAATGTGATGTGCCAAATAGGAGCAATAATATTCCTTACCTTTATTACAGATGCCATAAAGAACATTGACTAATCTAAAGTTTGAATATCCTTCAAGAATGCTTAGGTAGAGAAGATACTAGCTCTCACTCTAGAGTTCCCTCTTTTACCACCATTTGGGGGCTAACATCTCGTCTCAAAACCTAAAAATATAAATCAAATTGTGGGATTTAGCCTGTCACTCAAAAGTCCTCTAATTCTACACCCTTGAATAGTTTATTTAACTATTTATTTTCACTCAATCCCATGAAATACGTTCTCATTCATGAAATCCAAATGTGATTCTAACCATTTGTTGACTGAGACAATACTATCTTAGATCATACATGTTCTCAAAATAGTTATTAACATCTTAATTGGCCAAATGAAGAAATAGATGAAGTGCAAGGTTTCGAATCATCACAAACTTTCCAACACTGAAATTTAATACTTCACACAACTTCCTTTAAACACTTACTCACTTATCATATTAAGGAAAAAAATGAAGAAAACTACTTAGAATCCCAGGAGAAAACACAACCACACATGAGTTTAAAAGTAGAAATCATGCACACAAACAAGAAATCTAAAATAAATCCAGGTATTGTCACAAAGATAAAAACTTATCTCAAATCCTCTCCACCAAATGTCTTGAAGTTCCTTTGAATTACCTTCCTTCACTCACAATACAAACTAACACTCAAAATAAAAAGAAAGTGGCCGGTAATGGCGATGAAAATGGGCGAAGGCATCGGCGAATCGGATGGATGGTGGCTGTAAAATCTGATTGGTTGTTGGCCTCTTGTCAAAATGTGTCTCCATTCAACGACTTTTCTAGAATGTGCCTTCTTAAAACCCAACTGAATGAATTTTCATGTCCATGGAATATTTCCCAAGTTTTTACCAAGGTTTGGTTCAAAGAACTTCTACAAAATTTGTGTAAATTCAAAGAATCATCAAATAACTATTTCTGGTGCTTAAGCGCGGAGTACCTAGCGCTTAGGCACAATCCTTTGGTGCTTAAGTGTCAGACCTCAGCGCTTAGGCGCCCCAGTTCATTTTTGCTCCAAATTTGAACCTTTTTCACTCTTTTTAGCATTTTTCATCTATTTGATTGTACCTGAAAGAAAAACACACAAATATCTATCATTCAAGCACAATATCTTAAAAATAGGTACAAAATATATAAAAAAACACTCTATAATTTAGGTTTACCAGTTACCCAACATTGCAGTCTCTCTAAAAACTATTGTTTGACCATCAAAATATGGTTTCAACATTTGCACATTTATTTTAAATATCATTCCATTCTTAGGTAGTTCAATATTAACTACTGCATATGGATAGACTTTAATAGCTTTGAATGGCCCTTTCCACATAGACTTCAAATTTCCAGAAAATAATGTTAATCTTGTATTGTATAATAAGACATTCTGTCTAGGTTCAAATTCTTTTTTATTTTCCGATCATGCATTCTTTCATTCAATCCTTATAAATCCTATCATTATCTTAAGATTCAAATCTAATTTATTCAAGCTCCTTCAATTGCAATAACCTTTTCTCACCAGCTTCTTTCAAATTAAAATTGAATTACCTTATAGCTCAATAAGCTTTATGTTTAAATTCTACTGGTAAGTGACAAGTCTTCTAAAAAAATTATTCTATAAGGGGACATACCTATAGGTGTCTTATAAGTTATCTTATATGTCAATAATGTCATATCTAATATAAGAGACCAATCCATTTTACTAGGGCTTACACTATTTTGAAAAATTATCTTAATTTCACGATTAGATACTGATGCTAGACCACTAGTCTAAGGATGATAAGTAGTTGCAATCTTATACATTATGTTATCTTCTCTACCTATCTTGCAAATATTGCATTTCTAAAGTGAGATCCTCAATCAGTAATGATTACTCTAGACATTTCATATCTTGTACAATTAATTTTAATTAAAAATTTTCAAACACTCTGAGCATCACATTGAGGCCAAGTGATTGCTTCAATCCATTTTATATATATATATATATATATATATATATATAATTTTTAAAGGCCTACATCATATGCAACAAATCAGTATGTGTAAGCTTTGGATAAGATTTAGACAAAATGAAAGTCTATGGGAAAAATACATGATGGCCAAATATTGCAACAATGATCATCCTGGGGAAGTAAGTAAGAAATTTGGAGACTCCAGGACCTGGATCCAGATGCTCAAGGGTAGGAAAGATATTAAAAAATTTTTCATTTGGTAGCTGGGCCATGGAGAGATCAACATCTGGAAGGACAAATGGTGCCCCACTGATCACTTGGAGCCTCAGCAGAATGAAAAAGAGGAGGATGTACTTGAAATGAAAAAGAGGAGGGACTGTTGGAGTGGAAATGTTGGAGTGGAAATGAGTGGTCTGAGGATGCCTTGAATAACATTCTGAAAGACTCATCTGCTAGAAGCATTTCATAAATCCACTTTGATTGAAATTAAAAAGACCAGATTCAACTTATTAAAAGGACTAGGTCTAGCCTTTCAAAGGACATGCAGAATAGCTTATTCATATGGGAAAACTGCCAGTGGAATATTTGCACTTGCCAAAAATTCTTAACTCCTTCAATGTTGTTCTTTCCTTGGAGAGTGCTAAATGATTTAATTCCAACTAATGACATGCTAAAGCTTAAAGGATTGAAAGGCCCCTCAAGATGTCACCTTTGTAAAAATGATCAAGAATCTGATGATCATCTCTTCTTCAGATGCAGATTTGCTAGGGATGTATGGAAAAAGTTGACCTCTAACATTAACCTCAATCTGATTAATGTTGGCTGGGGAAACATCAACGACAGTTTAAAAGACTGGCAGGCAATAAACCTAATGTCTCTTCCCTTCATTGTTGCTTGGTTTCTTTGGAATGCTAGGAACAAGGTGAAGCATGAGGACATTGGAACTAACACTGACTCTGTGGTTTCTAATTGTCAGGCCTACTTACATAAACTGATTAGTTGAGATTTTGAAGGTCCTGCCTAATATGACCTACCTAATATTGAACTGAAACAGCTTAAGGTAATCAAGGTTAGATAGGAGAAGCCTCCTCATCCATTCATTAAAATAAACATTGATGGAAGTTTCACCAACAAGAAAGCTGGTTTAGGAGGGATCTTTAGAGATCACACTGGTAAAGCTTTGCTTTAATTGAAGGCCGGCTATATTGCTATAGATGCCCTATAAACAGAACTTGTTGCACTTTACTTGGCCCTTAAATTTACCATGAAAATTCAGTGGAAATGCATTATGGTTGAAGTGGACTCTTCCCACCTGGTGGAGCAGATCACTGACAATATTTCCCCCCCATGGCACATAAACAAGTGGATTCATAGGATAAAGAATCTTATCACTGAGATTAAGCTACAAATCTCCTTTATTTATAGGGAAGCTAACAGGCCTGCCAATTTTCTAGCTTTGGAGGGTTCTAACTCGAATCATGCTGAGGTCTACACTTCCTCTCCCTCTACAACAGTTACTACAAGAGGATAAACTACAAATACCTTACCTTAGATTGCAAACCTGAAGTTTGGGTTCTTCCTCAATGCTCTTTAGACTTCTATTATTCTCAAACAGCTGATGCTCCCCTCGTTTCTGTTTCTATTAGTCTGTTGGGAATTTTCGAATTATATTGTAATTATATATATATATATATATATATATATTCAGATACACACACACACACACACACACACACACACACACACACAC
>NW_018236304.1:117620-122750 GCF_001263595.1 Phalaenopsis equestris | reverse complement strand
TATGGAGATAAATATATATATATAAATAAAACAGTGAAATACTAAATAAACTAGAAAAAAAAAGGAGATAAGGTAGATGAAAATAATGTCTCTTTAAAGAAGGGCCAGTGAAAAACATTAAAACTAGTTAACCTTAATTCTGAGATGAGGGGCCTCAATAGTATCACCATGATGTAAGAGAGCTAATGGAGTTGAGGGCCTGGTAGCAACATATGAAGAGTTGGAGTGAAGGCCTTATCTGGCAAGCTAATTGGCAGGTTTGTTTCCCTCCGTGTATATAAAGGTAATATGGAGGCTGGGATGTTTTTAAGATTCCTAATTTTTTGCTTCCAATGAGTGTGGTACCATGATGCTTGTTCTTAAGATTCAAGAAGTTTGATGAGCAAAAGAGAATCCACCTCCAGGCATATATTAAACCATTCAGCTTTGTAAGCTAAAGTTAAAGCACAGAAGATTGATATAAGTTCTGCCTCAAAAGCATCTCTAGCATCTGTGGGAGCTTGAAAGAACAAGAGGCACTTACTGGAAGAATCCTTAAAAACACCCCCACACTAGCACTCCAAACATTAAAACTGCCATCAGTGTTGATCTTGATGGTGGACTATTGAGGAGGTTTCCAATAGACCTTCTCAATCTTGTATGGCTCTCTAAGATCAGTAATCTTAATCTTGCAGATATTGGGAAAGTTTTTATGTTGAATCAGTTAGGTTAAGTAAGAGACACAATTTCTAATCACCTTAGAATTCTGGATATCCTTACACTCAATTTTAATATTGTTTATGAACATCCAAATAAACCAGGCAACAATAAAAGGAATAGGATCATACTTGTTTTTTCTTCTGTTGTGCCAATCAATAGAAAGAGTAGACCAATCTAGTTCAGAGCCATTCAAAGTCAGCCTCTCTAAAAAATCTGTCCAGACTTCTTTAGCAAAATTACATGTGAAGAAAACATAGTAGAGGTTTTCCTCATTTTGCAAGCAAAGATAGCATCTAGATGGCCCCCTCAAACCCTTTAATTTAAGCATATCATCAGTGGGCAGAAGTTTGTTGAAGAATCTCCAGCAGAAGAAAGACATGAAGGGTAAGAGGAATCTGTTCCATATGGCTTTGCCCCAAGGAACCAGCTCGCAGCAGAAAAGCTTAGCATAAATTTCTTTTGTAAGACTTTGGTTGGTGTAGCTTTGTGAGATGATTCTATCCTTCCTTTTTTTAACAAAATTGATTTTGGATATTTGAGTGATATAAGGTTCTTAGAGAATGGACTGATGTTCAGTAATGGACCAGTGATCACCATCCTAAAACTCAGCCATAGTGAGATGTTGTTTGAAGTCAGATGGGGGAGCACTGAGCCTATCTTTTGAACACTATTGATCCAGCCAAAAATTCACCTTACCAGTCCCCATGTCCCAAATGAACATATCCTTAGCAAGGTGCATAACTTTGAGCATATTTACCCAGATCCTAGAATCACCCACTTTCCTAGTAATGAGAGAGGGGTGTTGATCTTTACAGTACTTACCCTTCATGAATTTAGCCCAAAGAGAAGTTTGAGCTTTGAAGCTAATCCACATTACCCAGATCCTAGAAAGAACTTTGATGAGATGTTGTAGACCCTTAAACCCAATGCCTCCAACCATGGTGGATGTAGCTACCTTCTACCAAGAAGCCTAGTGAAGATGATGCCTTTGTCCTGCCCACAAGAATCTATTGAAAGCTCTCTCCAATTGAATTTGTGTTCTTTTTTTCATAAAAGTGGTTTGGAGAATATAGGAGGTAAAAGTAGTGAGAATGCTCTTGAGTAAAGTTATCCTACTCTCATTGGATAGGAAGGAATGAGACTAGCTAGAGAGGTGAGTGTGAAGTTTTTTGAAATACTTCATCAAATTGAATTAGCTTGGATCATCCAAAAATGAGGTTTACCCTTAGATACTTAATAGGAGGTTTGGCAATAGAGAAACATGTGTAATTAGCAATCAACTATTTTCAATTTGAGGAGGATCACTTATTAAAAATTAACTGACATTTAACAGGACTAAACACCACACCAGACTAAGCTTAAAAGTTTATCAGACATTGGTGTACTTTTTTAATAGCATTTTTGTGGGCACTGGAGAAAATCATAACATCATCAACATATATTAAATGAGAGATGGTCATATTATATTTGTGATGATATCTAAAGTAATGTTGAGTGAGGATAGCCTTATCAAGCATTCTGGAAAAATAATCCATAGAAATAATGAAGATAGTGGGGGAGAGTGAGTCACCCTACTGTAAACCTCTAGTAGCAGAAAAAGTGCCCCAAGACTTCCCATTAATAAGGATGGAGTGATTGTTATTGAGAAGCCATCTATGTATGAGGTTGCACAATTCAGGCTAAAACCCCTAGCAGCAAGAATATCCAGGATAAAATTCCAATTAATAGTATCATAAGCTTCTTTAATATCCAGTTTACAAATCAGAGTACCACCCCTACTTAATTTATCTAGAACCAGAAGCAACTCCTGAGCAAGCAGCACATTGCCAGTAAATAATCTTTGTTTAATGAAAGTAGTTTGATTGTGGCTAATCAATTTGTCTAAGTTGGGTTGAAGTTATCTTATAATGATCTTGCTAATAATTTTACTGATTACAGAAGTAAGATGGATAGGCCTATAGTGATCCTAAGTTTTCTCTATGTCAGCTTTAGGGATTAATATGAAGGAGGAATCTCTCAAGTAGTTAGGTAGTTTACTTTCATTAAAGAAACTGATAATAGCCTCAATCAACTCCATCTTAATGATATTCCAAGATTTTTTGCAGAAGTCTGTAGTGAAGCCATCAAGGCCTGTAGATTTGGAGCTATCTATGATATTGAAAGCATTCCAGATTTCAGTGTCTAAGGGGGGTCAGTAAGTCTATGGTTGCTAGTTAGCTCAAACTCCTCAGTAAAATAAGTGGCATCAATATTAGTATTGCGAGCAGTATGTGAATTCAATATTAGGTTGTAGTGACTAACAACACTCTTTGCGATGCTTTCATTGTCATGAAGCCAGCACCCCTTAGAGGTTTGGATGGAGTGTATGTTATTGCATTTTCTCTTGTAACTTATGTAAGCATTGTAGAATTTTGTGTTTTTATCTCCATCAGTAAAGATATTTATAGAGGCCTTCTGTTTAAGGAGGAGATCTTGGTTCTCAATGGCAGTAAGCAACTTAATCTAAGTAGTGAATAAAGCAGATTCTTAAGCATTCCCATTCTGAACAGCAACCTCTAAGTCCTTAACCTTCTTTTTAACAGAGGATACTTTAGCGTGAACATTACCAAAAGTGTCCCATCCCCACTTTCTAAAGGCTTTGCTCAGTTTAATATGCAGAAGGCTATGTTTTACAAGGGCGTTAGGGTGGTCAGTTCCCATCCAATTGGAGGCAACAAAATTAATAAAAAGGGGGTGTAGACCCTTAATTCAGATATCTGAAAGAAGTACTTTGAGCAGGGTTGCTTTAGGAAGTGATAGAAATTAGTAAAAGCCTATGATCAGATCCTACAAGATTTAAGTGAGTGAAAAAAGTGAGGAGGTATTGGTGGAACCATGAATCATTAACAAGAATTCTATCAAGTCTTTCCCACAACATGCCCATTTGCCAAATGAAAGGGGGCCCCTGAAAACCCAAGTCAAACAATCCTGTCATTTGAATATTATCACTAAAGGATGTCATCTTAGGAATGTTTGGGACCCTACCCCTAGATTTTTCAGCTGTAAAAGTAATGCTATTAAAATCACCACCAACCATCCAAGGGGTGTGCATATTCTCACTCATCAGTTGAAAACACCTTCAAAGCTCTTTTCTACCCTCTTTATGGCAACCAACATAGATAAAAGTAACAAATTCCAGTTGACCTTGAATCTGGAGAGACATGAATAAGCTGTGCGTGGTCCATTTGGATGGTCCATTATATTTCCTTTCTGCAGAAAAACCATATCTTGTTATTATTATTAGCATAAAGAGAGAAACCAGGGAACTTACTGATAAACCTCTGAGGATTGTACTGAACCTTAGGTTCAAATATAAAAAAAACACTAAAGCTTATACTTCGTATTAAGATAAATCAACTTTTTTAGGGACCGAGGATGGGCAATGCCCCTGATATTCCAGCAAAGTAGATTAATCATGAGGGAGGTTGTTATGGAGAGAGGGCAGAGATCTTGATTTGGTCTTTCCACTAAATGGGGAGGGCCCAGCTATCTTCTTGTCACTTGTGTCCATAGCACTTATCCCATTGTGTAATTTATGTACTTCATATATTTGTTTCTTTTTCTTCATAGATTTATGTATTTGCCACTCCTCTAAAAGGAGTTCCATTTCAAGAATTTTCCCTTTTTCAGAGGCTTCCAAGGCAGTATTAGCATTCACGTTAGCCTACCTTAGATGCACACTTAAGAAGTAACACTAGTGGCAATATATATAAACCAAAAGTCCACCTAGATGCACACTTAAGAAGTAACACTAGTGGAAAAATATAGATGTGAAAAGAGTTAAAAGCTGCAAGTACATTCTAATTTTGAATTGTAAGGTACTTAACTTTCAGATCCAATATTTTGCATAAAAAAATATAAAAAGCAAAGAAAATTTTCTTAAAAATACTCTTAAATAACATTAGTTATATATATTTTTTGAATTTTTGATTATATATATATATATATATATATATCAATTTTTACCTGACATACAGATGAGGGATAGTTAAACTGTCCCCATGTAATATAAATGATAAGTGAGGAGAAGGAGAATTGCTAACTGTAATCACTTCAGAGTTCCTGTGGTAGCCAAGCAGTGGGCATGGCCATTGCCCTCTCTATGAATATACTTAAATTTCATTTTTCCACTGCCTAAAATAGTATTCAGTCTGTTTATCCACCTTTAAATATACTAAGGGGAGTCTTCCTCTTTCAGCAGAATCTTGATGCAAGTTGACCTCAATTTTGGTTGAGGTTTAGTTCCTCCTCTTTAATAGCCTAGGGTCTAGCCATAGGACTTTTCCTTTTGACTATTCCTAGAAAACTAGACTTGGAACCCTCACCACTAGAAATTCCAAACTGTTCTCTACTCAGCTTGAAGTTTCACATGTTGGTCTCAACCTCTAAACA
>NW_018236304.1:115311-117511 GCF_001263595.1 Phalaenopsis equestris | reverse complement strand
CACTCACAACCCTAAACTCAAATTTCTAGCCTAGATCCCTTGATCTTTTGGGATACTCATGTAGATGGTCCCCTAAATCTACTAGCCCTAGGGATATGGTTTGGCTAAGACCACTATGTAGAGGACCCAAAATGGGGCTTCCTTTGGTCCATGGCTTATTGGTGATGATTGGTGCCTCAACTCTACCAAAATACCCATCTTGGCCTTTTGACCCCTAAGGCACCCCCTAATTACCAAAATACCCCTCTTTGGCCCAAAATCCCAAAATTCCAAAAATTTCCATAAAATCACAATAAATCCCAAATATTCCCAATTTCATTTCTTTATACTACCACATGGCCCAATTTGGCCAATTTGACCATCTTTAACCAAAATCCCCAAATTTCCCTTTAAAGGCCCAAAATTCCCCAAATCCATCTCAAATATCCACAAATTTAATCTTAATTGACCACAATTTTAATCCTAAACTCATTTTCACTTTTTATATGACCAAAATAAACCAAATCCAAGCTCAATGGGTCCATGATTTGAGCCCAATTTTAATTTGGGTCAAAACCCCAATTTTGACCATATAACTTAATCTCACCCAATTGAACCCATAGCCTAGTCAATTAATTGGCCTCAATTAATGTTGAAAAATCTTTATGAAATTCCAATACATCAAAATCAACCATCAATTGACCTTTTTTAAGTTTCAAATCCATTTGATTTTGGCCTAAATCCAAAATTCCCAAATTTAGCCCAAATTGGCTAAGTCCCCAAATTTCACCCAATTTATTGTCTTAACCTCCAAATTGGCATTGAATTCATACTCAAAACTTTTCATGAGGTCCCTATTGACTATTTATAACAATCAATTTGGACCTAGCCCAAGGCTAACCCAAGCTAGACCCAAGCCTAGCCCAACATGACCAAATTGATTAAAGTTCAAAATTTCTTCAAATTGACCTTTCAATTGGGCTCAAAACCATTTCCATTCTTCACCAAAGTTGTTCCTTGTGATCATCTACACCAAATAATGAAATAATCAATTGAGCCAATTGACATGGATAACCTAACCCAAACCCGTGTTTTGGTCATTTGCACCCACTTGGACCCATGCACTAAATGTGACCTAACCAACCTAAAGCCACCAAATTAACTCCACCCCAGCCATTAGTTGGACCTAGTGACCAATCCAAACACCATGAAACCACCTAATCTCACTTAGACGAGTCCATAGGATCAAACCCGAAGTGATTTGGTTGAGTCTAGCCTGAGATCTTAAGGTTTTAGTCTAGGCACGAGATCATTCCATCGGGGACGACGACGGAGAGTTCGATTAAGTGTGTATCAAATGAAAGGAGGACATCGAGCCGGACAACGCTTCCGGACATAAACCGCGGGCCGTGTCAGCAGCTACGTGGACGGCGGCATCCAACCAGAGCGCGCCACGCATGCCTTCGGAGCTGCCTAGGATCTAGTCAGCACGCGTTGTTTAAATAGATAAATAGGGCTTTTTCCTATTTATTTACATACCCTGAACTTAGAAAATCCATAACTTTGTGTAGAAAAATCACAAAAATAAAATAAAAATACCCTCTTGCTCAGTGAATAGAGGAGAATAATGCGGAATGCTATCTGGAATTATTTGATTCTCCATGCATATTGACACATTACTGTGACTTGAAATTTTGACATATTGTAGCCTCTGTAAGGGGGAACATGCTCTGATTTTTCCAAAGTCAGAGGAGGTCTATATATGAAGATACATATTTTTCAAGTTATTTCACATTATTTCTCTGAAATAATCATGTAAATTAGCATTTTGATTATAAAATCCTTAAAAAATCTTGGAAGGTCTACCATAACCAGAGAAACCTTTGGAAATAATTTTATGGGTCAAGTCATTTAAAACATCCTTAAAATTTTCAAATACTAAATCACTAAGATAATTGATTTTGAAAAATATAAGCATTTAAATGACTTGATTTTTGATCTCCACTGTGATGTATGATCCAGTGAACTCATCATAAAAGTTTCAAAATAATTTGAGTTCATTTCATAACTTAAATTAATTTTTAAAAATAAATACCACTCTTGGCACTTAAATGATTTTCTAAAAATCAAAATATAACTCAAAAAATTATGAAACTTAGTTTTTTGAGTTCTCTGTGATTAGGGATATTTTCTAAAAATAAAATTATATTTAAAGTAAAAA
>NW_018236304.1:114535-115102 GCF_001263595.1 Phalaenopsis equestris | reverse complement strand
GGGAGATTTTTCAAAAATATAAAACTTAATTTTCACCACCTAAAATATTTTATTTTTATTAAATAGCCTAGAAATTAAAATAATTCTAATAAATCACAGATAATTCAAAATATTATGAAATTTGATCCAAGGGCTTCTTTGGTCTAGGTCTACCTCCAGTAAAAATTTCAAGGGATTACAATTTACCTTGGTCAAGCTGGGAATTTTCTTTGAAAAATCCTATTTTTGCGTGAAAAATAAATTATATATATTAAATTGCATTTTGAAAAATCATATTTTCTCCTCTGATGCCTTAATTGACCCATGAATGAGGTAGGATAAAAATTTCAAAGACATTTGAATTTAATTTGATAAATTATGAAGTGTTAGAGCGTGAGGGGCAAATGTGTAATTTTGGAAACCTTGCCCTAATTAACATTTAGGCCTAATTTAAGGAGGGAAAATGGGTGACCTCTGATCTTAATCAATTTATTTGATGCTTGAAACACAAAGGGGTTAATTGGTAGAAACCAATCTTATTTTCTTAATTAAGACTAATAAATTCCTAAATTATTAAAATTTGGAAGT
>NW_018236304.1:112828-113551 GCF_001263595.1 Phalaenopsis equestris | reverse complement strand
AAAGTCATTTGAATTTAATTTGATAAATTATGAAGTGTTAGAGTCTTAGGGGCAAATGTGTAATTTTGAAAACCTTGCCTTAATTAACATTTAGGCCTAATTTAAGGAGGGAAAATGGGTAACCTCTGATCTTAATCAATTTATTTGATGCTTGAAACACAAAGGGGTTAATTGGTAGAAACCAATCTTATTTTCTTAATTAAGACTAATAAATTCCTAAATTATTAAAATTTTGAAGTATATTAAAATTAAATGATCTTGGATTTAGGGGTATGTCTTTTGAAGTCAATAATTAATCAACTTAATACCCCTATCTTGATTTCCAAATAAAATCCAAGTCATGAATCATGACCACCTAAAACTTAACCCTCTAATTAAGACACTCACCTAGGTCTTAAGGCCTTAGTGGTGACTTAGGCTAAATCAAAATTGACTAAAAGAGGATTAGAGAAATAAACATAACAAAATCAAACATCCTTGAAACACCACTAAGCCCAATTAGGATTAAAATTTGGCCAAGTGTTCAAATTGCACTAACTTACCCCTTTCTTAGGGATAATTGAGACATCGATGTTCACTGAGCATTAAGGATATTTACAGGATGGACCATTAAGCAAAATGATAAGTTTAAATGGACTCGAGGCTTTTCACCAGCTGGTGAGGGAGAGGCATGGACCTGTCTCCCCCTCTTAACTCTTTGGATGCCTCAGAGGACTATTAAAC
>NW_018236304.1:112298-112631 GCF_001263595.1 Phalaenopsis equestris | reverse complement strand
ACATGCATTTTAAGTTTCAGGTGGTGGAACGAGAAGACACGCCAGGTACGCTTTTATAGTTTATAGTACTGTCTTTCTTCTGCCTTTTCCTTACATGTTTCATGCTTGCGTTTACCTACATAAACTTGCATGTTAACCATAACCCTAACCAAAACCAAAATTAAAAATCAATCAAGACAAATTCACCGCCACAACATTCAAAATATAAAATAACTCAAGATTTAATCACAAGCATCACACAAAACCACAACTTCAACTAAATTAAGATGTCTCTATCGGATGATCGGGAATCCCTCAGAGGAGGTAACCTACGGTTGCTAACGAGGCTTCCCA
>NW_018236304.1:81751-111616 GCF_001263595.1 Phalaenopsis equestris | reverse complement strand
TGACTTTGGTCATTTGAGATGTAATTAACTATAGGGGCTTGCACTTATAGGAAGCATGTCCAAACCCGGCTTAATATAAACCCTATTTAATCCTTTATATTAAATAGGGGAACTTGTCGGCAAATACAAAGGTTTTGCAGACCAAACGGACGTCATACTTTCCTTAGTTTATTTTGATCGAGCCTCATCCTCAATTCTTGTGTTTATCCTTCGAGATAGATACAAGATTTGAGGTACAACGCTCTTTCATTTTAAACTATGAAAATATGGGGTCAGTTTAATTTCATACTTAAACATCCTTTCGAAGCGGGAGACGGGATTTTGATTCAAGCGACCGACAGCTTCTTACGGGCAACCCCACAAACCATCCCCAAAATAACGCCGACAATGCAAGTACAGGAGTCAGACTCAACAATTAAGTTCCTGATCTAACATTTATTTGCAAATAGTATAGCCCAATAGATAGCAATCATGTCAGCCTCCAAAGCATCCCAAGCCCAGGTTGGAGAAGAAAAATGAAGTAAGCACTGTCCTTGGGAGTTTATGAAAACTTCCCCAAACCCAAAAGATCCCTTAGTAAAGCTCCCATCAATAGTAACTTATAACCCATCCAGAGTGAGGAGGAGTCCAAATTACTATAGAAGGTTTGAAGATTAGCTGAACTTTAGTATTGGTATTCCAATTTTTAAAAAGATTAGGGAACTTAAGGTGTTGAGTAATTTTCTGCATATAAGAGGTGCAATTTGAGATCGCAGACTTGGCCAATGGTTTAATATCTTCATACTTGGCGTGATTCTTGCACATCCAAAGAAACCAAGCAACCACACATGGAATGACTTGCGGATTATGTACCTGTCAGTCCCTCCAACAATTAAGAAATTTATCCCAACAAACATTAATAGTATCAACCTTAAGTTGTATTAATAGCTTAGACCTTATCAGTTGAGAGAAATTGCAAGTGAAAAATAGATTCTTAAGAGTCTCTTCCTCCTCATTACAATGATAACAGCAAAAGGATCCTCTCTATCATTTCATTTTCAGTATATCATCTGTACGGAGTAAAGATAATTAGAGCCTCCAGCAAAAAAAAATTGAGGTAGTTAACCACTTGCCCCAAATTGCTTTCCCCCATTCTATATGTTTCCACTGGAAGAACTTTTAATAAATAAAGTCTAAGAGTTTCTGTGAGGAAAAATTATTGGTGATAAGCCTATCTTTTTGGTCAGTAAAGAAGGGAGTATTCTTAACCAATTAGATTTGATCATTATTGAGAATGGTGTTCAACATCCTTGAATTCCATTGCTCCTCAGAGCAATAATCCTTCATTTGATCCTGAAAGTTGGGGTTAGAGGTAGTGAACAGTAGTTTATCCCCATTCCAAACTCGTTTGTCTAGCCAAAAATTAACTTGCCCCTCTCCCAACTTGCAAATGAAAAGCTCCTCAGCTTGTTTTTTGACTTCCAGTAGTTTACTCCAAATTCTGGAATCACCCAATATCTTAATGGAAAGATTAGGGTGTACAGATCTGCAATACTTCCCCTTCATAAAATGAACCCAAAGTTTTTCCTGGGCTTTGAATTTTATCTAAAATTTACACAAATTTGTAAAACTTACATGTTGAAAATCCTTAAAGTCCAAACTTCCAGCAAATAGCGGTTTACAAAGCTTCTACCAAGAAAGTCAATGATATTGTTTCTTCTGCCCAGCCCATAAAAACTTGTTGAAGATTCTGCCCCAAAGTATTTGAGTTCCTTTCTTCATGGTGAACATTTGAAGGGAATAAGATGGGATGGAAATCAAAATACTTTTAAGGAGTGTGATTCTCTCCCCATTTGAAAGAAAAGATTTTTTTACCAATGTAATTGGGTTTTAATCTGATACTCACCTCATTGAATGGTGTTTGCTTAGTTCTGCCCTTAACAGATGAACCTCAAGGTAGTTGAATATCAAAAAAGCTAAGCTAAACCCAGTATATTGGGAAATCCAATTTTTTATCTGTGGAGTAATATTAGAGCTCACAAAAATTTGACACTTTTTTTTATGTAATTTCATTCCAGAAGCATGCTAAAAGTGCTCAAGTTCCTTATAAAGGATCTTGATAGCAGTATTTGTTGCATTGGAGAAGATAATAACATCATCTACATATGAGAGGTAATTGATACATATATTGGATTTATGTTTGTAGGCCAAATGAGGAGAGGTAACAAACATAAGATTTAGTAATCTTGATAAGTAATCCATAGCCAGTATAAAAATTTTAGAGGAGAAGGTGTCCCCTTGCTTGCTTCCTCTGGAAGCAGAAAAAAACCCATGGCATTTTTCATTAATAAGCATTGAATGATTATTACAATGGAGCCATATTCTGAGCAGGATAAGGAACTCCTCAAAGAAACCCCTTGCAGAAAGAGTTCCCAAAATGAAATCCCAATTAATGGTGTCATAAGCGTTTTGAACATCCAATATGAAGATAGCATTACCTTCTCTACACTTCCTGCCCAAGTCTAACATAAGTTCTTTAGCCAACCGAATGTTATCAGTAATTGCTCTGCCTTTAACAAATGCAACCTGGTTTGGGCTGATGAGATTCTGGAGGTGGGGTTGAAGCCTGGAGACAGTACTCTTGCTAATAACTTTCGAGAGCACATTGGTTAAGCTAATGGGTCTGAAATTTCCCCAATCTTTTATGATTTGATTCTTTGGAATCAAATTAGTAATGGAAGTAGTAAAATATCTTAGGGGATCAGCACCTTTAAAGAGATTTTGAACAGCAGCAATAAACTCTCCACTAATAACAGGCCAAGAAACTTTATAGACATTGACAGTAAAGCCATCTGGTCCAATAGTTTTCTGACCATTAATGGAATCAAAAGCAGCCTTAATCTCCAAATCTGAGGGGATCTGCGCCAGTTCTAACCTGTGGACATAGTCATGATAGTCAACAAAGAGATTAACCTCAATCTGTGACCTTGAAGGGGGTGGCAATTAAGCAGTTTTTAAAAATAATTGACAGCATCATGGGCAATTTCATCTGCATTAAATAAGCTCTGCCCTATAGAGTTTGTAATTGTAAGTATCATATTACATTTTCTCATGAAGCTAGTAGTATCAACCTTGAGTTGTATCAATAACTCAGGCCATATCAGTTGAGAGAAATTGCAAGTAAAAAATATATTCTTAACTGTATCTTCCTCCTCATTACAAAGGTAACAACAAGAGGGTCATCTCAATCCTTTCATTTTCAGTATATCATCTGTAGGGAGTAAAGATAATCAGAGCCTCCAACAAAAAAAAGAAACATTGAGGTAGTTAACCACTTGCCCCAAATTGCTTCCCCCCATTCTACAAGTTGCCACTAGAACAACTTTTAATAAATAAAGGCTGAGAGTTTTTGTTAGGAAGAATTATTGGTGATAAACCTATCTTTTTGGTCTGTAAAGAAGCGAATATTCTTAACCAATTGGATTTTCTAATTAATGAGAATGGTGTTCAACATCCTTGAATTCTATTGCTCCTCAGACTAATAATCCTTCACTTGATCCTGAAAGTTGGGGTTAGAGGTAGTGAACAGTAGTCTATCCCCATTCCAAACCCATCTGTCTAGCCAGAAATTACTTTGCCCCTCTCCCAACTCCCAAATGAAAAGCTCCTCAACTTGATTTTTGACTTCCAATAATTTACTCTAAATTATGCAATCACCCAATTTTTTACTAGCAAGATTGGGATGTACAAATTTGCAATACTTCCTCTTCAAAAACTTAGCATAAATTTTGTTCTGGGCTTTGAATTTTATCCATAATTTGCACAAATTTTAAAAACTTAAATCTTGAAAATCCTTAAAGTCCAAACTTCCAGCAAAGAGTGGTTTACAAAGCTTCTGCCTAGAAAGCTAATGATATTGTTTCTTCTGTCCAGCCCATAAGAACTTCTTGAAGATTCTGCCAAAAGTATTTGAGTTCCATTCTTCATGATGAACATTTGAAGGGAATAAGAAGGGATGGCAGTCAAAATACTTTTAAGGGGTGTGATTCTCCCCTTATTTGATAGAAAAGAATTTGTTCAGCAATGTAATTGGGTTTTAATCTGACATTCACCTCATTGAACTGTGTTTGCTTAGTTCTGCCCTTAAGAGATGAACCCCAAGGTACTTGATTAGCAATGAAGCTAGGCTAAACCAGTATATTGGGAAATCCAGTTTTTTATGTGTGGAATAATATTTGTGCTCACAATAATTTGACACTTTTTTTTACAGTTTTTTATGTGTGGAATAATATTTGTGCTCACAACAATTTGACACTTTTTTTTATGTAATTCCATACTTGAAGCATGTTGAAAGTGATTAAGTCCCTTATAAAGGGTCTTGATAGCAATTTTTGTGGCATTGGAGAAGATAATAACATCATCTACATATGACATGTGAGTGATACATATTTTGGATTTATGTATTTTGGATTTATTTATGTTGGTAGGCCAAATGAGGAGAGGTAACAAACATATGATTTAGTAATCTTGATAAGTAATCCATAATAAATATAAAAATTGTAGTGGACAAGGGGTCCCCTTGCTTGATTCCTCTGGAAGCTGAAAAAAACCCATGGCATTTGTCATTAATAAGCACTGAATGTTTATTATAATGGAGCCATATTCTGAGCAGGATAATGAACTCCTATGAGAAAGCCCTTGTAGAAAGAGTTTCCAAAATGAAATCCCAGTTAATTGTGTCATAAGCCTTTTGAATATCAATTTTGAAGATAGCATTACCTTCTCTACACTTCCTGTCTAGTTTGGGCTGATGAGATTTTGGAGATGGGGTTGAAGCCTGGAGACAATAATCTTGCTAATAACCTTTGAGAGCACATTGGTTAAGCTAATGGGTCTGAAATCTCCACAATATTTTTTGATTTGATTGTTTGGAATCAAAGTAATAGTGGAAGTAGTAAAATATCTTGGGGGGTCAGCACCTTTAAAAAACTTCTGAACAGCAGCAATAAACTCTCTACTAATAACAAGCCAAGAAACTTTATAGAAATTGACAGTAAAGCCATCTGGTCCAACAGTTTTTTGCCCATCAATGGAATCGAGAGCAACCTTAATCTCCAAATTTGATGGTATCTGTGCTAGCTCTAACTTGTGGACATAATCATGATAATCAGCAAAGAGATTAACCTCAATATGTGATCTTGAAGGGGGGATGCAATTAAACAGTTTCTGAAAATAATTAACAACATCATGGACAATTTCATCTGCATTAGATACGCTCTGCCCTTAAGCGTTTGTAATTGTAAGTATCATTTTACATTTTCTTTTGAAGTTAATAGTATCCACTTTGTGTTTTTTCAATAGCTCAGACCATATCAGCTGAGAGAAATTGCAAGTAAAAAATAGATTCTTAAGAGTCTCTTCCTCCTCATTACAAAGATAACAACAAGAGGGTCCTCTCAGTGCTATCATTTTTAGTATATCATATGTAGGGAGTAAAGATAATCAGAGCCTCTAGTAGAAAAAAGACATTGAGGTAGTTAACCACTTGCCTTAAATTGCTTTCCCCCATTCTATAGCTTGTCATTGTAAGAACTTTTGATAAATAAAGACTGGGAGTTTTTATGAGGAAGAATTATTGGTGATAAGCCTATCTTTTTTGTCAGTGAAGAAGGGAGTATTCTTAACCAATTGGATTTGATCATTATTGAGAATGGTGTTTAGCATCCTTGAATTCCATTGCTCCTCAGACCAGTAATCCTTCACTTGATCCTGAAATTTGGGGTTAGAGGTAGTGCATAGCAGTTTATCCCATTCCAAATCCATCTGTCCAGCCAAAAATTAATTTTCCCCTCTCCAAACTCCCAAATGAAAAGAACTCAGCTTAATTTTTGACTTCCAAAAGTTTACTCCAAATTCTGGAATCACCCATTTTTTTAATAGCAAGATGGGGGTGTACAGATCTGCAATACTTCCCCTTCACAAACTGAGCCCAAAGTTTGTCCTCAATTTTGAATTTTATCCATAATTTACACAAATTTCTAAAACTTAAATGTTGAAAATCCTTAAAGTCCAAACTTCCAACAAAGAGAGGTTTACAAAGCTTCTGCCATGAAAGCCAATGATATTGTTTCTTCTCTCAAGCCCATAAAAACATGTTGAAGATGTTGCCCCAAAGGATTTGAGTTCCTTTCTTTGTGGTGAACATTTGAAGGACATAAGAAGCAATGTCAGTCAAAATACTTTTAAGGAGGATGATTCTCCCCCCATTTGAAAGAAAAGAAATTGACTTTTAATCTGATATTCAACTCATTTAACTATGTTTTCTTAGTTCTGCTCTTAAGATATGAACCCCAAGGTACTTGATTAGCAAGGAAGCTAGGCTAAATCTAGTATATTGGGAATTCTAGCTTTTGATATGTGGAGTAATATTAGTGCTCGCAAAAGTTTGATACTTTTGCTTATGTAATTCCATACCTGAAGCATGCTGAAATTGCTTAAGTCCCTTATAAAGGGTCTTGATAGTAGTTTTTGTGGCATTGGAGAATATAATAACATCATTTACCTATGAGAGGTGACTGATACATATATTGGATTTATGTTGGTAGACAAAATGAGGAGAGGTAACAAACATATGATTTAGTAATCTTGATAATAATCCATAGCCAATATAAAAATTGTAGGGGACAAGGGGTCCCCTTGCTTGAGTCCTCTGTAAGCAGAAAAACACCCATGGCATTTTTCATTAATAAGCACTGAATGATTATTATAATGTTGCTGTATTCTGAGCAAGATAAGGAACTCCTCAGAGAAACCACTTGCAGAAAGAGTTTCCAAAATGAAATCCCAATTAATGGTGTCATAAGCCTTTTGAATATCTAATTTGAAGATAGCATTACCTTTTCTACACTTCTTGCCCAAGTCTAACAGAAGTTCCTTAGCAACCAGAATTTATCAATAATGGTTCTTCCTTTAAAAAATGCAACCTGGTTTGGGAGGCTGAGATTCTGGAGATGGGGTTATCTTGCTAATAACTTTTGAGAGCACATTAGTTAAGCTAATGGGTCTGAAATCTCACCAATCTTTTCTGATTTGATTCTTAAGAATCAAAGTAATAATGGAAGTAGTAAAATATCTTAGGGGGTCAGCACCTTTGAAGAAATTATGAACATCAGCAATAAACTCTTCACTAAAAACAGGCCAAGAAACTTTATAGAAATTGACAGTACAGCCATCTGGTCCAGCAGTTTTCTGCCCATCAATGGAATCAAGAGCAGCCTAAATCTCCAAATCTGATGGGATCTGTGCCAGCTATAACTTGTGGACATAATCATGATAGTCAGCAAAGAGATTAACCTCAATCTATGACCTTGAAGGGGGATGGCAATTAAACAGTTTCTGAAAATAATTGACAGCATCACGGGCAATTTCATCTGCATTAGATAAGCTATGCCCTTCAGAGTTTGTAATTGTAAGTATCATATTACACTTTCTCCTGAAGTTATTACAGGTGTGGTAAAAGCTAGAGTTTCTATCCCCCTCAACAAATTTGGTTATAGCAGCTTTTTGTTTCAAAAGGACTTCAGTGTACTTAATCTGGGCAAGGAGTTTTCATTAGATTTATGTAAATAACTTTTAGAATTTAAGCCCTTCTAGAAATCATCTTCCATATTAAGAACCTTCTTTGGAGCAACAGTTAAATTCACATGAATATTTCTAGATTTTGCCTAGTCTTACCTCTTTAAATGAGAAGAACTTCTTTTGGAGATTCCACAAATTTACCCATGGGTTATCATCCCCACTAGACTGCCACACCTTTTAATTTCCAAGAGGAAACTAGGGTGGAGAGTCCACATGTTTTGAAATTTAAAAGGGGAGCCCTCAGATTCAGCAATATTCCAGATAGAGCAAAGGAGGGGTCTATTGTCAGACCTAGCCATTGCTAAATGAGTAATTATGGTAAAAGGGAAAGTTTGAAGCCGATTGGAGTTCCCCAACATTCTATCAGTTCTTCTCAACATAGATCCCCTTCTCCAATTAAAATTAGGACCTTGAAACATAAAATCATATACAACAACATCAAATAAGAACTCATTGAACCTATTCATGGACGACTGTAATGAAGGTCTTCCTCCTCTTTTCTCAACAAACGGGGGGAAAATAAAAACCCCCCCCCCCCCCAAAAAAAATCCAGAAGGAATTAATTATTTGACTAATATTCAATAAATCAAGCTATAGGGAGACAAAAGTGGCATAGCCCAAGTGAGCACCAATGGTGAATTGAATTAGATGAATTGAGGGTGATTCTACAGTATAGTCCGCTGTATGTAAAAGGACCCATAAAATCTAATCACCATGCATCAAAAATTTGAATTTCTAAATTAAAATTTAGAGGAATTTCTTTTCTTTTTAAAATATTACCTACTCTCTGACACCGATCACATGTTTTTATATTAATATTAACATCTCTATAGAGAGTAGGCCAAGAAATTCAAATTGCAAAATTTTATGAACAGTTCTATCATTTCTAGAATGTCCTCCAAATTTTGAATCGTGACATTTTTTGATAATTTCTTGAATTTCTTTGTAAGACCCACATCGTTTCATTACTAAATCTTTGCATTATTTATATAAATAGGGGTCATCACAAAAATAAGACTTTACATCATGAATGAATTTCTTTTCGTGTTGTTTTATTAGTCCATATGGTAAAATACCACTAAGAATATAATTTACAATTTCAACATACCAAGGTATTTCCCATCCTTTTCCAACATAAAATTATTCACAAGGAAAGTTTTCATTAATTTCTTTTTCCATGTCAAGTATTTCTTCCTGTTATAGCCTAGATAGGTGATCAACAATTTTATTATCAGTCTCTTTCCTATCGACTACAATGAAATCAAACTATTGCATCAGAAGTACCCATCTAATTAATCTTAGTTTCACATCCTTCTTTTGCATCAAATATTTGATAGTCGAATGGTCTGTATGCACAACACATTAGCTCCAATTAGATATGACCTAAATTTATCAAAAGCATAAATAATGGCTAATTTCATTCAGTAGTGGTATAGTTAATCTGAGCATCAATAAGAATATTACTAGCATAGTATATAACTATAAAAATCTTATCATATCTCTGCCCTAATATAGCTCCAATTGCATAATCATTTGCATCACACGTTAATTTAAAATGTTTCTCTCAATCAGGTGAAACAAATATAGGAACTGAAACAATTATAAGAGTAGTGATCGATTTTTCCTTTAAAGTTTCAAAGGATTTAAGGCAATTTTGGTTAAAATCAAAATTTGTATCTTTTTCCAAAAGTTGGCATAAAGGCTTAGCAATTTTTGAAAAATCTATAATATATTGCCTGTAAAATCTAGCATGTCCTGTCCAGCATGTCCCAAAAAGCTCCTAACTCCTCTTACATTAGTAGGTATAGGTAAGTTTGATATAACCTGAATTTTTGCAGGATTTACTTCCATGCCACTTTCTAAAATTTTATGCTTAAGCATAATTCCTCCAGCAACCATAAATTGACATTTTCCCCAATTCAATACGAGATTAGCCTTTTCACATTGTTCAATAAATTTCACAAAAAAATTTAGTCATATTTCAAAAGAAGTTCCAAACACAGAAAAATTTTCCATAAAAACTTCAATCCCTTTTTCAATTAAATTACTAAAAATTGACATCAAACATCTTTGAAATGTTGCAGGTAAATTACATAATTCAAAAGGAATTCACCAAAAAGAAAAAATTTCATAAGGACTAGAAAAGGTTGTTTTCTCCTGATCCTCTCAAGCATTATGTATTTGATGATAACCGTTATATCCATCTAGAAAACAAAAAAAATTTGTGCTTAGCCAGCCTATCCAACAACTGGTCCAAAATGGGTAAGGAAAAATGATCCCTCCTAGTGGCAGTATTTAAATTTTTTTATTCAATGTAGATTCACCATCGAGAGTGGCTCCTCTTATTAGTATTAACTCATTATTCTCATTTGTCACTACAGTCACTCCTCCTTTCTTTAGAACTCAATAAATTGGACTTACCCAAGCACTACCTGAAATATGATTTATTATTCCAGCATCTGACCATTTTAAAATTTCTTTCTAAACAACTTCTTTCATCATAAGATTTAAACTCCTTTGAGGATCAGCTCTTGGTTGATGTTGATCATCCAAAAAAATTCTATGCATAAAAATTGAAGGGTTGATTCCCTTAGTATTAGCTAATGTCCATCAAAAGGCTTTCTTATATGTTTTCAAAGTTTTGAACAACTTTTTTTCTTGCTGATCAGTTAATTCTGAGTAAACTATCACAGGTAATGTAGATAAATATTTTAAAAAATAATACATCAAATGTGTTGAAAGTGTTTTCAATTTAAGTGCAAGAGGTTTCTCCATAGATGAAATCAAATTCTTATTACACTCTGTAGGGTCTAACATTTCAAATTTTTCTTGAAAATAATTCAAATCTTCTTTACTCACTTCCATAGATTCATCTTGAAATTTATCCTGATTTTGATAGTGCATATATTCCTTTTCAAATTCCCTTTCAAAATTGCCTTTGAAATATTCATGCCTTAGATATTCATTAATATCCATTCTGAAGCATTCAATCTTGTTCTCTTTTTGCAGGGTATCTCATAGATTTTGCAATATGTATCCTCTTGATCACTAACTCTCATTGTTAGTTATCGTTTCTGTACATCTATCAAAGCACTTCAAGTGGCTAGGAATGGTCATCCAAAAATGATAGGATTTTCTTTATCTTCCTTCATATCTAATACAATAAAATTCACAGGAAAGAAAAATTTATCAACTTTTACCAAAACACCTTCTATAAATCTTTTAGGATAGGTAGTCAAATGATCAGCTAACTTAAGAGTTACAATTGTAGGTGAAATATCTCCTAAGCTCAAATTTCTAAAAATTGATAATGATATTAGATTAATTCTTGCTCCTAAATCACGTAAAGCTTTTCCAAAAAATCTTTCTCCAATAGCACAAGGGATTGTAAAACTTTCAGGATCTTTAAGTTTTTCATGAGGCTTTTTCTGAATTACAACGCTACACTCTTCACTGAGGGAAACAGTCTCATTGTCTACAAAATTCTTTTTCTTGTTAAGTATATCCTTCATGAACTTGACATAGCTTAGCATTTGTTCCTAATCTTCAACAAATGGAATATTTATTGTTAATTTTCTCAATAATTATAAATTATAAAAATTTTGAAATAAAAATTTTGAAAATTGGTTTTCTCTATTTTTCTACTTCAATCTTTGGGGAAATGGAGGTGGTGGTCTTTCTATAGTGATTTTCAAAGGTTTAATAGGACATTCTAACTCAAAATAAAATTCTTCACCAGATTTTTCATTTTCCACCTCATCTTATTCAACTTCAACTCCCACTTCTTTTTGAACTCTGTTTTCTAATTCTTTTCTATTTCTCAGTTGAATAGGCTTAATTTGCTCTTTGTTCTGATTTTAAGGATTTACTTCAACATTATTATGCAATGTTCTTGGAGGTCTATTGCTAAGTGCAGTAGCAATACATCCCATTTGATTTTCCATGTTTCTAATTGCAGCTCCTTGACTTTGTATTTGACATCCCATTTGCAATATCAATTCTTTCCTTGACAAATTTTTATCCTTACTCTGTAATTTATTAGAACCTGGATGGTAATAAGGTTTATAAGTTGGATTTCCTTGATTTTTAGAGTTCCCCAATGTGTTTGCAGTGTTGTTTCCCCATAGTGTATTTGCAGCACTAGAATTATTGTTACTCCTAAAAAATTTTTTATGACTCTTCCAATTGGGATTATAGTAATTGGCATAAAGATTATTTGAACTATTATTCATTTAAGGTCTCATAAAAAGATGGATATTCAATCATTTGTCCCAATGAGTTTCCTCAAGCACAGGTGATGTCTGAGAATAATTCATTTCATATTGATCTATCTTCATTCATATAGTAGCTATTTATATAACTAACATAGATATTGAATCAGAATCATGAAGACTGGCTATTCTTTTCAGATATACCTTTTCAGAGAGCCATTGAAAATTTTAGTAGTTATCTCTTCAATTAAAGAATATGCTTCATTGAATGGTTTAGACATTACTAATCCACCAACAATAGCGTCAATTATCGATCTAAGAGATCCAACCAATCCATTATAAAAAGTTTGTATTATTAACCAATTTGGAAACGCATGATGTGGAAACTTTCTAAGGAGATTTTTAAATCTTTCTCAAGCTTCTTAAATTGATTCCCCTACAAATTGACAAAAAGATGTAATATCATTTCTAAGCTTAATAGTTTTTGAAGGTGGGAAATATTTAGATAAAAAATGTGGTGATAAATCTCCCCAAGTTCTGATAGATCCATATGCTTTCATAGATCCTGGTGCTAACGAATTTAACCACATCTTAGCTTTATCCCTCAGTGGAAAAGGAAAAATTCTAAGTTTGATAGCATCATTTGACACTCCATCATATTTAAAAGTAACACACAATTCTAGAAAACTAGGAAGGTGTAAATTAGGATCTTTAGTTGTTGTTCCCCCAAACAGATTGTTTTTCACCTTTTGGATAATTGTAGGCTTAAGCTTAAATGAATTGGCAGCTACATCAGGGTTTTGTATACTCAAATGAATTCTCAAATGAATTTTATCTATCTACTGTAGGATTAGCATACTCTCTTAAAGGTCTCTGATGATGTTCATTTTAATTTCCAACATTACTTAAATTTCAAGCCATTTTGCTAACGTGGTCTATCTTTTTTTATTATTTTTGAATTTTTCTAATTGTTCTTTCTAACTCAGAATCATAAGGTACTAAATTTTCAGATCTTGCACTATGCATAAACAAACAAAAGTAATCATAAACAAACAAGTACAGTTAGATAAAAAAATATTCAAACTAAACTACAAACACTCTTTTGTTAGTTTTAAACATAAAAATACTATAAATTATAAAATAAGTTACTACTAATTTATGTTACTTCCCCAATAACGACACCAAAAACATGATGCTGGTGGATTTAGTGTGTTAATTTCTGCAAATATTTTTCAATATTATAAAATACACACGACAGATACAATAGTGATTACACAGATTAATCCAAACAAAATAACTTTAGTTAAAATAGTTTTATCTTTTAAAAATCTTTAAACTACCAAATCCCCTTTAAAAATAATGCATGTACTCGTATCACTCATGTAATAAAGGGCTTTAATGAAGTCCTATATATCAATTCCACAGGGAAATTGGAAAAGCTTATAAATAAGTTCTTAAGATTATAATGTAATATACAATTTTTAAAACTACATAAAAAAAAATGCCAAGTTTGAATATTAAGTAACAAGTGAATACTAATTAAAATGCAGTTGAAAGACAAAGTTTACTAAATTAGATGCTAAATTTTCAAAAGTAAACTTACAAAAATTAAACTAAGTTTTTGTGTGGAAAAGTTAAAATTTAAGAAAGCATCCATCCCCTTTACAATGAGTATCTGGATCATGAAGAAATTAAAATCATTTGAAAATATATATAAAAAGCCTTTTGTGTCAAATAAGTGCAATCCTACTCTTTACCCTCTTACGAGTTCATAAGCAACATTTACTAATACAAAGTTTGGTCCCTAATTCTGTAGTTAAGCTGGGACGATACTGGCTGACGGCCTGCCACTTCAGAGCTCCCACTACTCCCTCACCTAAGGGCTAACAATATCGCATCAGGTTCTAATCAACTGGAGTAAGTTGGGGATATTAATTTGTCCCACTAAAACCTGCAATTTTGCATCCAACAAAGTATATTTCTCTGTTTATTTGTACCAAACTCCATGGATGAAATATTCTCCCATAAAATTAAATGTGATTCTCCCAATGTTGTAGAAACCAAAGCCCTTTTGAAACATATGTTATCAACGCATTTTAGAAAATTAATTGGCCAGATCAAAAAGTTAATGAAGATCGGAGCTCAAATCATCACAAATTATTGACATTTAAAATCATATAAAACAAAATTGATTCTTCACAAAATCATATCTCAAAGTATGTAGAAGGATAAATAAGTCTACTCAAAATTTATGAGAAGGATACGATAAAACATAGATTTCATATAGAAATACTAGTTTATAAAACCAAAGAAATGAAAGACACAACTTATCTGAAAATCCTTTTCAAGAAAATACTTAGAAGTTCTCTTGAAGTCTTTCTTTATTTATAATCATTCTGAATTCTCTCTTAGAAGTGTAATGAAGAAGAAATATCTCACCTTCCCTCTCCTCTTATAATCCTTGAAGAAAATCTCCAAGCCCTTGACTTTCTCTCTCTCTCTCTCTCCAACTCTACTTATCTCATCACGACACTCCAACTCATGCCCAAAACTCTATCTCAATCCCTAGAATTATCTCTCTTTTTTAAATCAAATTTCCCTCCAAAATTTTACTCAAAAGTCAACTCTTTTGAATTTAAAAGATATGTCCATTGATCCAACAAACAAATCCCTTCATAAAGGAACCTTCTGAAGTGTCTAGATGCATTAAATCACTCTAAGGGGTGTTTATAACAAGTGTCCCTTTGAAAATTCACGCAAAATTCATCCCAAACTACCTTAATCCACAAAGAGTCATCTCTGGCGCATCATGCGCCATTTTTGGCTCATCATGCACCAGTTCTCTGAATTTTGCGCATCATGCATTGGTTTGGCGTACCTTGCACCAGCTTGCAACAACTCTATTGTTTTGCTCTGTTTGGCTCCATTTTAGCTCAATTTTGCCCCATTTCAGTGTGTTTCGCTCCTAATAGATATACCCAAAAAATAAGCATAAAAACATCCTTTCTTTAAAGTGTAATTTCATTCAAAATATTTGATAAATGAAAAGTAGATTAAATATAGAAAGACACATCAAAATATGCCAAGTCAGAATTTTCTTTCTAACTTTTTTTAATCCAAATTGCACCATTTTGCTTCATTTTCTACAAAAGTTCATTTCTTGTTCCTGAAACCAAAAATATACAAAATACCTTGCAAATTAAAGTCATTAAAATTGAGCATAAAATATACATGAAAAAGTAGGTAAATTTGAGGTGTATCACATTCCAGATTGCACTCAAAGTTTTCCCTAGCATTCCTAATCTCATCATACAATTTTCAGCCAGTGAAATCCGTGCCCAAGCTCAATTTAATCACCCAAAATCATGACCTTCATGTCCATACCACCAAACTCCACCAAACTTCAAACAAAGTGTTCCAAAAGCTTCCCCAGACCACACACTTAGGTTATCCATCAAAATCCCTCTCTGTTAAGCACTCTAACCCACTCCTAGACCAAGTGTGTGCCACCTACTGATTGAACTCCTATACAGACCCACCTGCAGCTTAAGGTAACACTTAGAGGATGCTCATCATATCACAACAAAGCTTCAAAACAAACCCAATGAAGGCCTCACCTCTTGGTCATATGTATCAAAAATTCCCAAAATCATGCGCCATAATGCCAATTGCGAAGAAAAGTTTCTTTTTATATATTAATAATTGTATGGATACTTTGTCTCAACAAGATGAGGCTACAGGAACAAACCGTGAGTGAATTTGTTTAGTATCAAGCGAGATCAAAATGTTATAGTTTGGATGGTTCTCAATTGAGGTATGATGAGGACAAAGAATGAATGTTGTTCATTTTCATATGTATTGATCCACTGACAGAGAAGGAGTCAGACGAGGAGATGAAAAATAAAATGTGGGCTGAGTCAGCACTAACATGGATGGTGACATTAAATGTGAGTGCAACACGTGTAGCTTCGAAGCCATCATAGGATTGTGTGGCACCGTATGGATAATTAGATAATTATGGAATTTTTTATTTAAATTAACTCAAAAGTTTTGAAAAATCGTAATTTGGTTTAGAAAAATCATAAAAATGAAATAAAAATACTATTGTGCTCAGTGAACAAGTGAATAATATAAACTATAAATAAAAGTTATTTGTTAAGCATTTTATTTTTAATTAATTAAAGACTATAAATTTTTTAAATTTATTTACTTAAATATTGGTTGCCATGGCATGAAATTTGGAGGGTTTGTTCTTCAAGTGACTAGGAGTGTTCTCTAATTTTTTAAAATCAGAGGACACCCCTAAGGTTGGAAGCCATAATTTTCCATGTTGAGTGTCTTTCTTTCAATTAAATAATTCATAGAAATCAAAATATAGATCAAAATAATATGGGACATGCTTTGGTAAATTTCAAGTAATTAAATAATTTTCAATGCTGTGGTTGGAGGAGCATAAAAAAAGTTAAAATGGCTTCAAGTAATTAAGTGTATTTTCTAATGTAATTAAGTCATTATAACTCATAAATAATTAAGAAAATAAATCATAACTCAAAAATTCATAAAAATTGGTCCACAGAAAAAAAAACTATTAAATCTCTGTAAAAATTTGAAACTCATTTGAAATGCGTTTCATATCAAAGTCTATTTTTCAAAGTAAATTGGATTTTTGCATTAAAATAAATATAGTAATTAAAATATAATTCAAAAAATTATAAAAAGTGGATTGGAGTGTTCCTTTTGACCAGGGGCATTCAATAAAAATATAATTGAGGTTAAAATAACAAAGTTTATTTTTGGACAATCTTTTAATTTAAAAATAAGTAAAAATAATTAAGAATTAAAAAAATACAAAAATCCAACAAAATTTCACATATTCTTCCTTGATCACTTGAGATCAATTAAAATAAATTCACTAATTTTCCCTATATTTTTTTGTATTTTTAAATGCCAAAAATGTATTTTCCTTAATTTTGTTATGAAAGTAATTACAATAAAAAAATAAAAATCACAAAAATGTAAAGTTTGTGTTTCTAAGTTCTTTAAACTTAGAGGAACCAAAGAAAAATATGAAAACAATTTTTAAGATTTAGTTGTATTTCATATCTAATTAATCATCAAAATAAAGAAATAATTATATTAATTGAAATATAATTTAAAAAATTTGAAATTTGGCCTAAGTGGTTCTATGACTTCGGCGAACCTCCAATAATTTTCTAAGTACAAAAATGAATTAACATTGAAAATCTCTATTTTTGTGTAAAAATAATCATAAAAATTAAATTAAAATTCCAAAAATTATAATTTCACCTCTGATATTTTAATTAACCCATGAGCGAGTTAGCAAGAAAATTTTAAAGTCATTTGATTTGAATTTAAAGATTTATGAAGTGGAAAGCCCTAGGGGCAAAATGGTAATTATGGGATTTTGATGATCTAATTAAAATTTAGGTTAAGTCAAAGCGTAAATGGGTATCACTGATCATAATGAACAATTTTTTATTTTTGAAACATAAGGGATAAGAGGTAGAAACTAACTAACCACTCTTCTTACAATAAGGGTAAAATCGTAATTTTCCTAAATTATATTGACTTTGAAGTTGATCTAATAGGATGATACTATGATAATGGGCTTGCGTTAAGAAGATAATAACTTACTCATTTGAAGCCCCTTAATTGGTGATTAGATGATAAGCATGATCTCTTAATAAAAATTAAATCCATCCAACCCGATATTTTGATTATTGCGAATTCACCGTGAAAACTTAACTTAAGGGCTTAATAGTGAGCTAGGCAGGATTTGAATTCACTTAATATGGTTTCGAAAAGGAAATTTAATCAATCATGAATTCTTTTAAAAGCACTACAAGCCCAACTTTAATCATGAGTACAAGATCCCTGATGATTTAAGCTCGTTCATAAGGGTATCCACTAACATAATTCTTAAATAAAATATTAAGTGAATGTTTAATTACCCCAAATATGGGAAGCTGAAAACATCAAAGTTGATTGAGCAAAAGACAAATTAATTATCACTCAATCAAAATTTAACTTCAGATGAGTAATTGAACACATAAGATGTTCAAATGAACTCGAAACAGTTTAAAGGGTTTTAAAAATTATTTAGTGTTATGCACAAAACACTTTTATAATCTTTTGGATAATTTGAAGGACAACTCAACTTATTATGCTTTATTATTATGCTTTAGCTTTATTCAAGAAAATCATCCTTAAAACCTTTAGGGACCCACCAAGTTATGCCTCAGAACATGATATTTCACACAAATCAATAAAAATGCACTAAACTACTTATCGTGCATTGGTTGACCAAATGATTAATTATTTGTGTATTCTTGAAGGTATTTAATTTCATGTGGCCAACTAGGATATTTGTTTTTCCCACACATGGGTCATCAAATTTGTATAAGTCTGAGGTCTAGGTGGCGAGGTTGATGAAGATAATGAAAATGCATGCTAAATGAGGGATACGACGTAGGATTTAAAATAATATCACCTACTTTAAGGACCATCAATTAGGGGAGATTATACAAACCAATGGTATTTTTCGATGACTCTAGATACTCTTAAGTGGTAAGTAGTGCTAGCTTGATTAGAATAACTAACCTATGGACTTTGCTACTTTATAAAATATTTCAAACGTCTTTTTCACAAGATTTCTATTTTTGCATGCTAAAGTAAATTACAAAATATAAAATCTAAATTAAAAAAAAAGTTCTACAATTAATCACTGGATCAAGGTTAAGACTGCCCTCCATAGATTGTTGGGTAGGTAGCTCTTACTAAAGGTCGGGATGCACACATTTCATCTCCGAGCCCCTATCCTTACTAAAGCCTTACAATTAATCTCGGTCTTCCACATGTGTCTACTGGTTTTCTTTTACTTATCGGGTTTTGTATGACTTACTTCTCGACTTTATACTATACTTTAACACTTGCAATTTATTTAATTGCCCTACAAGTTATACCATGTTTTATGATGCTAACCATGTAGTGGTAGCGACGGCCTAGGTATGCTCATTTACATATTTACAGCAGTTATATTACAAAATTTTCCTTTACTATCCTTTTACTTTTGCATTTTCTATATATAACTACTAGGCCTCTATGATAGGAAAAGATAGATGGTTTTGCTAGGGTGGATCCTGTAAAACCCAATCACATACCTACTAATTAATTTGATTAATGACAATTTAAAGAAAAACATAGAAGACTTAATACAAATGATACCTCTTGAAGAAAAAATTATTAGAGGAGATTTAAATGGGCATGTTAGTAGATTTGGAGAAGCCTTCAGAAATACTCATAGTGGCTACAGTCTTGGAGTAATTAATGAAGAAGGTAGAGTTATTTTATATTTTTTTTAGATTATGATTTTGTTATTACTAATACATTATTTGAGAATAGAGATTAATATTATTACTTAGATGAGTGAATCTAATAAAACATAAATTGATTTTCTTATGAGAAGAAAAAATCATCGAGATTGCAAAGATTGTAAGGTCACTCCAAATGAGAATTTAAGTACCCAACATCATTTATTAGTTCTAGATTTTAAGATGAAGAGTTGTAAAACAAAGAATACAAGGACTCATCAACGTAAAATTAGATGGGGGAGCCTAAATGACACAAATAAAAATATTTTTATGAGTAAAATTCAAGAGTTCAAATTTTGGGATGTTAATGAAGAGAAAATGTTATGTGGGATAAAATAACATACACTATTAAACAAGTCGCAAAAGATATGCTTGGAGAATCAAAAGAAAAGTTTTTATAAATAAAACTAGTTTGTGGTAGAATAATAATGTGTATGAATAGATAAAATATATAATGTTATGTTATAAAAATTGGTTTAAATGTAAAAGCTTAGAGAACTGGGAAAAAATTCATACAGCCGACATAAAGTTTGAAAAAACAATATGCTACGCTAAAATTCTGCTTTTAATGCTCTTTATAATGATTAAATACTAAGGAGGGTGAAAAATATATGTATAAACTAGTCAAAGAAAGAGAAAAAAAAAGTAAAGATTTAACTCAAGAAAAGAGTATTAAAGATGAAAGTCAAAAAGTACTTTTCATAGTAAAAGATATTCAACATAGGTGGGTGAGTTATTTTGATAAACTTTTTAAAGAAGTTTTTGAAATTATGATCTACCTTAATGATCTTAATATCGTGAATAAAAAAAAAATTCATTTTTACCGTTGCATTAGTAAAAAAGAAGTTGAGGAGGCTTTAAAGAAAACTAAGGGTGGAAAGTCTGTAGGACCTGATGATATCCCAATTAAAGTGTGGAAATATTTAATAGATTTGGGAGTTTCTTGGCTTACTAAACTCTTTAATATTATTTTTAAAACTAAAAAATTCCTAAGGAGTGGAGGAAGAGTATTTTGGTCCCCATTTTTAAGAATAAAGGGGATGCACAAGAGTGTGCAAATTATAGAGGAATTAAGTTGATGTGCCATACTTCAAAGTTATGGGAGAGGTTAATTGATAATAAGTTAAGATGCATTACAAAGATTTCTCACAATCAATTTGGATTGATACTGGGTAGGTCTACTGTTGAAGTTATATTTTTTTTGAGAGGTTCAATGGAGAAGCTCAGAGATAATAAGAAGAATCTACATTTGATTTTTATTGATTTTGAAAAATCATACGATAATTTTCCAACAGAAATCCTTTGGGGGGTTCTTGAGAAAAAAGGTGTTGATATGACTTATATTCAAGTCATTAAAGATATGTATACTAGAGCTGTTACTTTTGTTCAAACTAAAGGAAGAGTGATCAAATATTTTCTTATTTTTTGTTGGATTACATCAGAGATCAACTTTAAGCCCATATTTTTTTGCTTTAGTTATGGATGGTCTTATTGGACATATACAGGAGGATGTACATTGGTGTATTCTTTTTGTTGATGATATCTTTCTTGTATATAAAAAGAGAGAAAAAGCCAAGGAAAAAAATTGAATTATGGAGGTCTGCATTGGAGTCTAAAGGCCTTCATTTAAGTAGACCTAAAACTGAATACATGGAATGTAATTTTAGTAGTAGTAGCACTAGTGATAGAAAGTAGTGATAGAAAGGTGACTTTGGGTGATCAAATTATTAAAAGCTGTGAATTATTTAGATATGTTGGTTCTGTTGTTCAAAGCAATGGTGATATAGATGGGGATGTTAATAATAAAATTCAAGTTGGTTGGTTGGTGGAGGAATGCTTCGGGCCTTTTGTGTGATAGAAAAGTACCACTTAGACTGAAAGAAAAATTTTATAAGAAGGTCATGAGACCTACAATTCTCTATGGCACTGAGTGTTGGCTTTTAAAAGAGAAGCATAATTTTAAGTTAAGTGTTGTCGAGATGAGAATGATTAGGTCGATGAGTGGCTTTATACTTAGAGGAAAAATGTTAAATGATTATATCCATGATAGGGTTGGTATAGCTCCGGTGATAGACAAAATTTGAGAAAGTCTTCATAGATGGTTTGTAGATGGTTTGGTCACATTAAATGGATGGTTTGGTCACATTAAATGTCAACCACCTGATGATCCGATTAGGAGAGTGGATGTTTTAGATTCAACTTGAGTTAAGAAAGGTAGAGGTAGACCATGGAATACTTGGGCTTATTGGTTAAAAAATGATGTGAATATACTAGAAATAAAGGAAAATATGGCACTACTGAGGACACAATGAAGAAAAAGGATTCATGTAGCCGACCCCAAGTAGTGGGATTAAGGCTTTGTTGTTGTTGTTGTTGTTGTTGTTGTAAAGAAAAACATAAGACATATAGTTCTTACTTGGAGTTGTCACTTTGACGAGGAACTCGAAGCAAGATGAAGCAGATAGAGGACAACATCTACAACAACAACTTTCCTTAGAATTAAATAAAAGGCCATAGGACCTTGAGGTAAGTCTTCAAGCATGACGTAAATCATCAGCTTTTCTTTAGGCCTTTGCACAACCATATTGTGTAACATAAGCCCTAACTCGCTTTAGGCTTTGAGATTGTTGTTTTTTACTACATAAAACCTCTTATCTTCCAAGCTAATAATATGATTGTGACATGCAAGTGTAAGACATAAATAATAAAACCCAAAGAAAGAAACACCAAATAACATTTCCTCAAAATTCAAGCCAAACCATAGGATAGCTTGGGAAGTCACCAAGGTTTTCTTCAGGATCTATGGCATACCCTAATTTTCTCCTTTTGGATTCCAAAAATAATTATTCTTAATCGATCTTCCCCATTTGAAATTTCTTCATTCGGCCATGAAATCTGTAAATTTTGAAATTCTTGAAATTGATGCCTTCCAATTTAAATCGAGAGTTTTCTTAAGTGACTTCGGCAATTTAAGATGAAATTAAATATAGGGGCTTGCCCTTATATGAAACTTTGGAACCCAGTTTAATATAAACCATGTCTAATCTTTTATATTAAATAGAGGAACTTAAAGACTAAAAGGAATGTCATAAATCTTTTAGTTTACTTAATCTAGTCTTACTATTAAGTAATGTGTGTATTCCTTGAGATAGGTGTGTCACTTGCAGCGTTGTACTTATGTACTTAAAATATTTCATCTATGAAATTGGTTTGGTCTCGTGTTTTTTAAAAATTAAAATATTACTTTCAAAACCATATATATATATATATATATGTATATTAAATTAAATATATTTTCAAATTCTAATTTGGTGACCGATAATTTCAGGTGACTCCTTTGGCGATAAGTTTATCTCTCCATTATGATCAGAAGGTTTTATCTTCATACATTGGTAATGTACCCATGTCTCTCATTGTTTAGATTACCCTTCTTCCATTGGCATGCTTTACCTATTTCTTTCTTGGGAAAGTACGGTCAACTTTTTCTAATTCCAGGATCGCGTGTTTAACCATTTAATGATTTTGTTGCTGTGTGGGGTCAGACCTCCAATAAGTTTTTGGGTGAACTAGTTTCACTTGGGCAAAGTGCGTTGTGAAGTTGGTCCAAAAATTGTTCCTGAACTTCACTTTTTACCTCATGTCTTTCAGGTTCAGTTTGCTAACTGCAAATTGAGCCAAGTCTTTACATTTCTGAACACTAGTTTATTCCTTTTAATTAAATTAATCCCTCCAAAGTCATAATCACCAACCAACAACAAATTCGAAAACACACTTTAAAATGCGGAAAATTAAAATCGATCACAAAACACAATAATAATTTTGAAATTGAAATAAAATGATAATAAGAAGGATGAGCCCAATTCATAGAATGATCTTCATTGATTTTTAGTTGCTTGCACTAAAATGATGAGATTTCAACCATCGCTAACCCGTGTAAAGTTCTTTTTGATGCAGCTATAGTGTGTCCCCAACCTTAACCTTCTCTTGCAACCTACCCACCAGCTGAGAGGCTCATAACGTGGCACCCATGATTAAGTTTAGATCCAGGTTCAATGAGTTTGAGGTTCTACTCGGTAAGGCTCCATTCGTCATCATGAAATTTACTGCTACAGAAGTCCAAGAGCCGTCCACTAGATTTAATTTGAACTATTACTAGGACTTCTCCTCTTTTAAGAAGGTAAAAATCACTACTACTCTAGCACCCACCATGTCTAACATTTCTGTACCCGCTAGATCTATTGCTCATGTGTCAAGGAGAGTCGTCACAGCTACCACCGCCGAATTTACTATTATCGTACCCTCAGTGTCATCTGCTAAAGGAAAAGATATTATAATTGAAGAGGATTCAACTGATGTGTTTGCCCCTCCATAGTTTATATTTAGATTGGTTTCAATTCAAAAGTTGCTCTGTTGATCAAGCCTTAAAAGAGGAACCTCAACCGTAAGATTCTGACGGCCGCCACGGCCAAGGCTACGGAGTTAGCTTCTGTCAAGGAGATTCCTCAGCAAGAGGAACTTGAAATACTTGAGACCTCTCCTCTCCTCTAATGGAGTTGCTTTCACCCATTTACAGAAACTACTGGAGAAGAGAGGCTCCACCAGATTGTTGCCTCTTTACCAACACCTCATTTTCATGGTGAAGAGAGGAAGAAGCCCACTCTTATCGCCAGAGTCTGCATTGTGTTTGAGAGATTAGCTGATAAGGAAGGTTGTTCTATGCTAAGCTGCTGAAGAGAATGGGTGATGACTTTAGATGAAGACTAAGATTTTGAGGAAGAATGGACTTGCTCATCGATTACGGAGGTTACTAGAGGTATCACCAGCCCATAGTCCTGTAGATTCCATCTGAGAGACATGTAAGTACTGTTGCCATAGTAACAGATGCTACTATCATTGCTCCAAGATCTGCAAGACATAAACAAGTGAAGTCACATCTGGATCCTAGAGTACCCTCTGTCATCTTATATGAGGATTGCCTAAAGAAGAATAATGGGACGAGACATTTTTCCACTGCACTTAGTCTTTACCATAAGAAGTAAAATTCTCTTTGACATATCGATGCATCTGCCAAGAAACTCTGTCTCAAGGAATCAATGTCAACGATGAAAATGTGAGTACCTAAGTTTGCCACTCCAGAATGTCCTGAGATGCTTGAGTCGAATGCTCCAGTTGTTATTACCACCGTTGCTTCAAACTTTATTGTAGAACGGGATGTTGTTCAAGAAAAACTTGCCGATCTCAAGTTACAAAAAGAGAAATCAATCTATGATAAAGTAATGATGCTCAGTGCTGAGATTTTTTAATTCGAAAAGGAGCGATGAATGAATGTGGATGATGATGATTACAACCTGTTAGATTGTATAGATGAGGAGTTTGGAAAAATTAATGCCATAGATGACACATAAAGGGTCATTTAGCTATGAAATGAACAAATCAGCCATATGGAGAAGAGAATGGAGGAGATGACTGCCAATGCCTGCCCCCATGGCCGTCATGGCTACGATGCACGGGCAGTCGCAGCCATAGTAGATGACATCATTAAAGATGAAGCAGGCTAAGATTCTACACATATAGATGAAAGGAAAGAGGTCACTTCTGCCAATAGGGATAAAGTGCAAAAGAAGGATTCAATTCAGAGTTTCTTACCAGAAAGGGACATGAAGCAGTTGGTTGAGCAGCAAGAAAGAGAGGCCTTTGCCCATCTAAAAGTGGCACATCAAGTTCAAAGAGTAAATCGTACTGAAACAAATTTGACGCCGCACCATACCCTAAGGATTTTGTGCCAAAAACTTCAAGAATTTTGTTGGAAGAGAAAACCATCGATAACATATTACACACTTCCGGGCGTGTTGTTGAAATGCCATAGCTAATGAAGCACTATTGTTCCATCAGTTTGGCAGCAGTTTTTCATGAATAACATTTGGTTGATACACAGAGTTACCTAATGGATCAGTGAAGAAATTTTTCGAGTTTGAGTATTTTCTTGTGATGAGATTCACTGGGGCGCAACATCATGTCACCGTAAGAGATCTTGTAGTGGAGCAGCAAAGATCCAATGAGACCATAGTTGATTACATTTTGAGATGAGGAAGTTTGAGCATAAAGTGTGAACCTCACCTGCAGGAACAGCATGTGATAGATATTCTACCTAAGAGCATCCATGGTCCAATAGCCTTCATGCTCAAGAGACTTACGATAAAAGCATTCGAGAAGTTACTCGGCAAGGCTAGCCATTTTCAAGAAAATTTAAAGGATATGGAGTCTTTGAAAATAGCTGAAAAGTCCAGATCAACTAAGTCATTTGAGAAGAAGTCCAGAAGAATGGCATTAGTTGATATGGGCAAGCAGCTGATGAGGATTCAGATCAAGCAGTCTCGTCAAGATTCCCAACAGTTGATAAAACATGGTCAGTATCAATAGAAGTATACTCAGTAGTGCAATCAGCCCAGCCATAACTCTTTTCAGTGGAGACCATATAAGCAGATGCCAAACATGGCCCATTTATTGCAGAGAAGTTGAACAGAGTGTAGTCCTTTAAAGATAAAGTTATGGCAAAGATGTTGAAGAGTTTGATGAAGAAACTTGAATTTAGATTGCCTGAGCGGAAGAAGCCAGAAGAGGTAGATCAAAAGGATCAACCCAACTATTGCCCTGATAACAAATTACTCAGACACATCATAAAGGGTTGTTTTAGCTTCAATGGTTGGCTCGAGAGAAATTACAATGAGGAAAATTGTTGACCTTATTTTTTGTTGAGGTTTAGTTTTCCTTCTTTACTTACCTAAGGTCTAGCCATAGGACATCCCTGTTGACTATTCATAGAAAACTAGAAAAAGAACCCGCATCATTAAAATTCTAAACTTCTCCTTGCTCAACTTGAAGTTCCACATATTGGTCCTAACCTCTAGCACTTCGTAGGTGGGGTCATTATGAGGAAGCTCAAGATGAGCCCCCATAGGACTGTCTGACCTTAGGGTTAGCCCTGGGTGTTGGTCTGGATTTAGTTCACAAACCTACACTGACTCTCACCCACATTCTCTTACAACCCTAAACCAAAAATTGTTGACTTTAAGCCCTTGATTCTTTTGGGAGACACATGTAGATAGTCCCCTAAACTCACAAGCCCTAGGCTAAGGTTTATCTAAGGCCAGTACATAGAGGACACAAATGGGGATTCTATTGGTCCATAGTTCACATATGGTGGTTGGCTTCCCAATTCGACAAAAAATACCCAACTTGGCCTCTTGTCCGTAAATCTACCAAAATTACCTAAATGCCCTTGAAACCTAAATTCGGCCAAAATTCTCAAAATCACTCAAAATACTAAAATTTGTTAAAAAATCATTTCAAACCATTTTAAAATACCCAAATTACGCAAATCACCCAAGAATTCCAAAATTCCCAAAATCACCCAAAAATTACCAAAATTACAAAAATATCCTTGGCACCCCAAACTTTCTAAAAACCTCCAAAATCACTTCAAATGTGTCTAAAACCAAATTTAACCCTTCAATTGAACGAAATTTGGCCAATTTGACCATTTTGGCCAAAACCCCCCCAAATTGCCTTTAAAGGCCCAATTTCCCCAAATTTACGTTAAATGTCCATCAATTTGGACCCAATTTCCCTAAATTTTAATTTTAAACTCAAATTCACCTTTCATAAGATTAATCTAGACTAAATCCAAGCCTAATTGGCCCATACTTTGACCTTATGACTTAGTCCCACCAAATTAAATCCCATAGCCTACTTAATTAGCCCCAATTTGGATCCTAAATCTTTTATAACACTACTAAACACCAAACCTGACCTTCCTTTACCCTTGGTAAAGCCTCAATTTTATTTAATTTCAACCCAAGTCCAAAAATCCCCAAATTTGCCCCAAATTGGCTGTCTCCAAATTCAAGAAAATTGAATGCCTTAACCCAAAAATTAGCACCCAATTTATGTTGAAAACTCTTTATGACATTCCTATAGAAAATTTTCAACAATAAAGTTAAACCTCACCCAACTTTAGCCTAATCTAGACCCAAGTCTAGTCCAACATGCCCAAATTGAACAAAATCTCCCAAATTGAAAAAATCTCAAAATCCTTCAAATTAAGCTTCCAATTGGACTCAAAATCATTTCAATACTTCACCAAAAATCTTCATGACCATCATCCATACAATGTTGATCAAAAAATTGGGCACAAAGTCATGGCTAGCCTAACCCAAACCCAACTCATAGCCATTTTGACCCAAATTGGACCCATGCTCCAAAATTAACTTAGTCATCTCAAAGCCACCAAATTGATGACTCTACAACCACTAAGCACACTCTATTGACCATGCTAAACCCCCTTGGACCAACCATGATGAGATATGGACTATTGGATCCCAACATAAAGGGATTTATACACATTTATGGGCCTTAGCCAAAAATCTTCCCCATCATCACTTCCCATTGAGGGTTAACCATAATTAACCCTCCCACTGGCTCATTTGATCTCCTGGCCACCTCCCCTGGCCCTGTCAGCTTGGCTAGTTGTCAGAAAGCATGAAATCCAAGAGCACCAAACAAAAATTCAAACCCAAACTCATTCATCTAAGCTGGCCAGTTCCAATTGGCTTTAACACTTCAAATCCTTCGACCTAAGCACGATTTTGCACCCCTCAATTGGCTATGACAACCACCTTATGACATTTTTATTTAAAACTCACCACCACGACCAAGAAAAAAGAGATCAAATTTGCTTAAGGAAACTCTGCCAAATTGCTCTCAGAGACTCCCTAAGACCTGTTCAAGCCCACAATTTTCCCCAATTGTTCGCCACGGTGGAAGCTGAATTTTGAGCTCAAATTTCTGCCAAAAAAAGGACAGAACTCTCCATAGCTCCACAGCTCACCAAACTCAATTTACTTGTGCACACAAAAGGCCCCTCTAAAATAGCCTCTAACCTAACTCTAAACCAACACCTGAAAACCACCTTAATCAAATTCATAACTAAACCTTTCACCAAGGCTTGAAACTTCATCTGGAGGTTTATTGGGACCAATCAAAGCTACCACAAAAATCTAATTGAGGCCTCCCCTCTTAGACATAGGTGTTGAACCCTAACCCTAATCCAAGCTTATTTTTAATTTCCAAATGCATTTAATATATTCCATACTGTATAATCTATATAGATAGGTTCATCTCGAGTAGATGAAGGTTTAAAAGAAACCCCATGCAATTTGGTTGAGTATAGGTCAAGATCATAAGGTTTTAGTGTGGATGGCTCACGGGTTAGGCCACTCAGGGACGAAAACGGAGAGCTGTCCGATCGTGCGTGTATTCAACGAATGGAGGAGATCAAGCAGACAAATTTATAGTGCATAAAGCGCGGTCTGCATGGAGGCTACGTGGCTGACAGCGTCAAATGGCGGAGCAACACATGGAGCCTTCAGAGCGTACGAGGATGAGTTGGAGCCGTGTTGATAAGTAGAAAAATATGGAAATTTTGAATTATTTTAAATACCTAAACTTCAAAAATCCATATCTTTCTCTAAAAAAGTCATAAAAATAAAAGAAAAATACCCAATAGCTCGGTGAACAGAGGAGAAAAATGTGGATGAAAAAAAAAATTACTTTTCAAACATATGATTTAAAATTAATTAAATACCCTCTGGGTATTTTAACTCTCCATGAATAAGGAGTGCTCACCATGGTTTGAGATTTTTAGGGTTTATTCCTCATCACAGAGGAGATGTTCTCTAATTTAACCCTAATTTTTAAGCTAAGGTGACCATTTTTAAGGTGACCATTTTGGCTTATTTTAATTACATAAATCAAAACATCACTTTTAATAGGTTTCCTGTGGTCAGAGAAGTCTGTGAAAAATACTGTGATGCTTTAAATCATTTTATAACTTTCGTAGGAAGCTGTCGGTCATCGAAATTGAAATCTTGTTGCCCGCTTCGGAAGGACATTAAAAAATTTAGTTTTGAAAAATATGGAGTCAAACTGACTCCATAATTTTCATAGTTTAAATGAAAGAGCGCTTTACCTCAAATCTTGTATCTTTCCCAAAGGATGGACACAAGAATTGAGGGTGAAGCTCGATCAAATAAACTAGAGAAAATTATGACATCCGTTTGATCTGCGAAACCAATATATTGGCCGACAAGTTCCCCTATTTAATATAAGAAATTAAACAGGGTTTACATTATGCTGGGTTCGGGAAAAGCTTCCTATAAGGGCAAGCCCCTATAGTTAATTACATCTTAAGTAACATAAATTACTTAAGAATACTCTCAATAGAATCAAGAAAAATTATCTTCAAGGAGTTCAAATGGTGAGGATATTTCAAAGATATAAAATCAAGAAAAATTATCTTTAAGGAGTTCAAATGATGAGGATATTTCAAAGATATTGGACTAAGAAGTGTGAAGGGGGATTGATTCAAATTTGGAACATTTTATTTTGGAGTCCAAAGGAGGAAACACTAGAGGATGCCACAGATCCGAAGGAGAACTTCAGTGACTTCCTAAGCTATCCTATTATTTGGCTTCAATTTAGGAGAAATTCTTTAGATGTTTCATCCTGCAATTTTTTATTTATTAGGATTTACATTTGTGTGAAGCAATCAGCACAAATAACCTTGAAGATGTGAGGATTTAAGTCGT
>NW_018236304.1:39693-75147 GCF_001263595.1 Phalaenopsis equestris | reverse complement strand
GTCCTATGGCTAGACCTAGGCTACTAAAGAAGTTTTCTAGACCTCAACCAAAAGTGAGGTCAACACTTACTTAAATGTGAATTTCTTATATTAATTTTTATAAATTAAATACATAAAAAAATTAACAAAATCAACTCCACATTTTTCATAAAAATCATATCTAACCATTGTAAAAATTTGAAAATTATTTGGCTTTGTTTAAGTACTAAAGTTGATTTTTTAAGAAAGCTTGAATTTTTGTATAAAAATGATAATAAAAAATTAAATACACTTAGAAAATCATAAAAAGTGGTTTTCTAAGTTCCCTGTGATGAGAAGCACTTAGAAAAAAAAAATTATTTTGTTAAATTACTTGCTTTTGAGCCTCATTTTTTAATTTAAAATAATTAAGAATAAATAAAAATTCCAAAAATACAAAAATATTTCAAAATGTCTTTAACCGTTCTCAGATAATTTTGGACTCAATTAAATATTTTTCTTAATTTTTATAAGTTAAGAACAATTTTTTTAAAAAAAAAGCTTAAAAATGAATTTCTTTATTTTCTCACTAAAAATAATTATAATAAATAAATTTAAAACTCCCAAAAATATGAAATTTGATTCTCTGAGTTTTCTGAACTCAGTAAGTCTAATAAAAATATAAAAATAGTTTTGGTAATTAAAACACTATTTTCTATTTAAAATTAATCATGAAAATTGATCTAAACTAAAATAATAATAATAGAAATGTAACTCAAGAAATCATGAAATTTTATGTAAATATTTCTCTGACCTAAGGAATCTTATGATAATTTTGTCGTAAATAAAAACTTTATTTTGAGAAGTTAAATAAATCACCTTTTGAAAATTTCATTTTCTAGATTCAAAAAATTATCTAAATTAAATTACATTTTGAGAGGTCCACATATCCTCTTCTAATATCCTAATTACCTCATGGATATGATACTCTAAACCCCAAAAATCATATGAGTTTTGCTTAATGAGCTATGAGGTGAAGTGCCACAAGGGCAAAGTGGTAACTTTAGACTTTGGTGCCTTAATCAAAATTTAGGATCATCAAAGGGAAAATGGGTAATTTTGATCTTAATAAACATGTTTGGATGATTGAAATATAATGGGGCTAAAAGGTAGAAATCCATTCAATACCCTTGCACAACATAAACAATAAGGAAAATTCTCCTAATCTTCATGACTTGTAAGTCAATTAATGAATAAATGATTCTTAAGTGAGGGGCTTAAGGCCAGAAGCTGATAATTTACTTCGGACACCACTATCTTAAATGACTCAAACACGCTATAAGGGCACCCACTCACATAACTTTTAAATGAAACATCAATTGACTAATTGAGTATCCAATCCTTGGGATAATTACATTGTCCTTCAATGAGCAATGGGGTAGCCACACTCTAGCCTCAGATGATTATTGGAACATTATGATAAGATCAAAATGAACTTGAGATATTTCAAGTGACATTCAAAATGATCTAGGGCCACACCTTGAACATTTTGAAATCTATTGAATATTCTTAAGGGCAAATTGTCCTTGTCATATTTTGTTCTAAAATTATCCACTAGGATATTTCGAGATACAACAAAATCATAACTTTGGGTTTGGTAGCTAAACTTTCATCTACTCTTACAACCTAAACCTTCTTCCATTACTTGCAAGTACTAACCTTTCAGGTGGTGGAGCGAGAAAACTCGACAGGTATGCCTTTAAATTAATGCATTTACCTTCTTGTACTTCTTATTTCAAACTTGCATGTTAAACAACAATATCACCCTGCAAGAAAACCTAAAACTACTAAGATAGCCACAAAACTAAAACAAAAACTAAAATCAACCAAGATAAAAATCACCTCTACAACATTCAAAATATAAGATAACCCAAAAAATAATCACAAACATCACAAACAACAATCGCAACTAAATTAAGGTGTCTCTATCAGATGATCGAGACTCCCTCGGAGGAGGTAACCTACCGTTGGTAACGAGTTTTCCCACAGTCTAAATGAAAGTATGGAACTCATAAAGTTGAGTGTAATAAATTCATTTGGACTAAGTGAATCTGATAGAAAATAGTGGTATCAGAACGAGAGAACCATAGGATCATAACTGGTGTCACTCTAATCAACTTTAATATACCTCAAAATATTTTAAAAAATACAACCATAAGGACATCTGATTTGACATCATAACCTGACACATTAGAAAACATAACTCGTCACGACAAGGAGCTTGGACCTAGCATTGTGGGCGGCACGACCATCTTCAATAGCAAGCTAAACCATTCCTTAAAATTAAATAACAAGTCTTATGATTTTGAGGTTGTTTGCGTGTGCAAACTAATCCTCAAATCATCTTTAAGCCTTTGTATAGCTCTGCTATACAATGTAAGCCCTAACTCGTCTTAGGATTCCAAGGTTATCATTTGTTATGACCTAAATCCTCATATCTTCCAGTCTATTTGTGTAATCGTTTCACATAAATATAAGCCCTTATTAATAAAATTGGCAGAATAAAACACTTAAATAATTCCTTCTCAACTGAAGCTAAAATATTGGGTAGCTTAGGAAGTCAACAAGGTTCTCCTTCTGATCTATGACATCCCCTATCTATGACATCCCCTAGCCTCTCTATCCCCTAGCCTCTCTTCCTTTGGATTTTACAATAAATGTTCCAAATTTGAACCATTCCCCTTTCACAACTCTTTGTCTGATATCGTTGAAAAGTCCTATCCTTTTGACCTTTTTGAAAATAATATTTTCTATTTTTTTATCGAGAGTTTTCTTGAGTGACTTCGGTCTGACTTCGGTCATTTAAGATGGTCATTTAAGATGTAATGAACTATAGGAGCTTGCCCTTATAGGAAGCTTTCTGAACCTAGCTTAATATAAACTATATTTAATTCTTCATATTAAATAGGGAAACTTATTAGCAAATAAAATGGTTTCGCAGACCAAACGGACATCATCTACTTCTTATTTTATTTGATCGAGTCTCACCCTTAAGTCTTGTGTTTATCTTTCGAGATAGATACAAGGTCTGAGGTATAGTGCTCTTTAATTTAAACTATGAAAAATATGGGGTCAGTTTGATTTCATATTTTTATAAATCTTTATATATATGTAAATTAAAACCTTTCTGAAGCGGGTGACGGGATTTTGATTCCAACGGCCGACAGCTTCCAACGGGCAACTCCTCAAATTTGTAGTGCCGACAAAATATAATAATTCTGCAGGAATATTTAAAATAACTAAAAAGAGGTTGTGTAAATAAGATTTCAGCAAAGCCAATCATTTTAATAGATCGATTTGTAGATAAGGGTGGATGGAGAACATTTCGGAGTAGATCATCTATGAAGATACTGGAACAGATACATATCACTTCAGTATAAGCTGCATGTAAAAGTCTCCAGCCTCCAAAGACAAAGATGGAGACTACATCGGAGAAGTCGCTATAGCAGGAGATAGATAGAGATGAGATCAGGCACAAGATGATGACTCATAGCGTGAAGGTTTGGATAGGGGTTGCCCCCTCTAGATTGGTTATCTAGGACCACTGACTCTGTATGATTATCTCTTCACCCCCATGTGGTCTTTTAATCATAAGAATTACTAATTTGGCTACGTTTTGGTTGTGTCAAATGACGCCCTAACTATAATTGATCAAATATTGATTTTCATTTGCAAAATCATCCTCAAATCATAATTAGGTGCCATGGATACACTTAAAAAAAAATTTGGGCATGTCAACAACACCGATAATGACAGTTTCAGGTGTGAGGAGCCAGTCCACGAATGCTAAGGAACAACAAATGTAATCCACATGGGCTTATTTGATTCAAAGTAAACTCCAAAAGAGTCAATTGTAATGTTAAAAAAAAGAAGAGATCACAGAGGTGAACCCGAGGAGTGGAAATATATTACCCCCGAAAACAGCTCCAATAGAAAAAGTGAAGCAAGTAGCTCCTCGAGAAGAGCCACTTCATCCAATGGAAGAAACACATTCTCAAGAAGAAATTGGAGGTTCAAAGAAAGCAGATTATAATGTACTAGCTCATTTTAGGAAGTTGCCGGTAAAACTAAGCATTTGCAACGTTTTGATCCTGTCAAAGTAAATGAGGGAATCTCTAATCAAGGCTTTAGTTAATCCAAAAATTTTCTTAGCTCAGTTGGCTAGAACATCCTCGGATGAAGATTATTCATTAAAGGTGCAATCTGGGTTAACCTTCACTGATGATAACATGCTACTTAGAACTATCGACCAAAATTAACCGCTTTGCGTTGCTGTCAACATCAACATATTCGTACTTTCCAGACTTGGTAGATTTAGGGTCCTCACTCAACTTAATGAGTCTACATATATTAGTGTATTTGGATATTGATGCACAAGATCTTGTAGTTGATAAGATGATGTTTATAGGATTTAATTAAAAATGAGAAAGAGTGCATGGATCGATTACACTACTCATGAAGTTTTGTGAGCTTGTAACAACCGCTAAGTTCCATATCATTGATGCAGAAACCACATTCAATGCTTTGCTTTTTCCATCGTGGATTCATGAGTGTAGTTTGGTCCCATTGTCATTGCACAATTGCATCAAGAATTACAAAGAATGACAAGAAAACAACATCAAGGGGGCTTTACAATTGTTCTCAATTCATGAAGTAAGCATCCATGAAGATGTCGTCCACTATGCTTCCCCAAAGAAGACTTTCTTTTCCTGAGAGGTTGTGTAAAAAAAGATTGACGATTTAAAGGGATTACAAGAACGTGACCATCAGCTTCGATTCAACAATCTCTAACCACTTTTTTAAAATGAGCTGGTGGAGGCTATTTTAGCCCACGTATCCGATATAAAGGTTAGAGATGCGGGTGATCGATCAAAAAATAAGTTATTTTTAGTGCATGTTTTATAAATCTTTTATGTACATTTTTTATGATATTACACTTTAAAGGAAGATATTTCACATGTTTTTTGTTTCAAGTACTTAGAATGAACATTTTGAGAAAATGAGGAGGAAATGGAGGAAAAATGAGCAAATATAAGTGGTACTATAGTGCCACCACTGGCACTAATAGCACCATACTCCAGATAGATGGGCGCTATAGTGCTCCAATCTGGAACTATAACACCATACACTACCTTTCTAGAAGATTCATTGAAATTGGCCATATTTTGGAAGGGTGTTTGATTGGTAGTTTTATATTTCCTATTAGATGAGAAGGATTTGGCCAAACTTAGAGACTATTTGGAGCCTCACAACTTCAATTGGGTGGCAATTGCTAATTAGGGTTTTCATATTTTGTGTTTAAGTGTAAGTGTGAGTGTGTTTTATTGTGTGTCGACTGTTAAAAAGAGTTTAGAAATTCAATATTTTCTTTTAATTTATTCTAATATACATATAAATTTTATTTTTAGAAAAATAGTATTTTAGTTTTGAAAAGTAATGCTTAAATTTATAACATACGATGCCAAACCAATTTCATATAAACAATAGTTTAAATAAATGAGTACACTAGTGTAAATGATTCCTCTACATCGAGAAGTGTAGACATTGCTTGCTAATGGGGCTCAATTTAATAATCAAAAAATTTTATGACATCTTTTTGGTCTGCAAACCATTTTTATATAAGCCGAAAAGTTCCCCTATCAAGTATGAAAGGTTAAATAAGGTTTATATTTCCTAGATTTTTGAAGCTCCTTATAGAGGCAATCCCCTATAGTTAATTACATCTTAAATGACTGAGGTCACCTAAGAAAACTCATGATTTATATTAGAAAATATTGTCTTTATGAATCTCAAAAGGATATGACTTTTTAAAGATCAAACCAATAAGTGAAAAATGGTAGAGGCTCAAATTTGGCACATTGTTGTAGAATCCAAAATAGTAAGACTAAGGGTTATCACAGATCCTGAGGAGAACCTTAATGACTTGCAATGCTATTCTATGGTCTGGCTTTAATTTTGAGAAGAAAATTATTGAATGTTTAAACCTACCAATTCTTACTATTTAGGGCTTACATTTGCATGTCACAATCATATAAATAACATGGAAGATAGAAGGATTTATGTCATAACAAATAACAATCTCGGAATCCTAAAGCGAGTTACAACTTAGATTACATAACATGATTGTGCAAATGCCTAAAGATAAAGTGAGGATTTATGTTGCATAAGCAAAAAAACTAGATGTCCTATGGCTTGATTTAATTTTGGCAAGTTTAGGTCATTTAAGATTTTGGTGTCCACAATTAAGGTCAGGCTTGTAGTATTTAAAGATGTTAATTTCTAATCATGTTATCTTCTAAATCCGATCACTAGAGTGTAGACATCGAGCCTATGTCACTACTAAGTCTTTAATAATCATGATAGGTGGAATGGTGATTATCAAAATTTTTATTTAAGAGATATGTATTCTTATTAAATGATCACATCATCCTCAACTTAGGCTCAAGATAAGAAAATTATAAACTTCTATATCTTAAGCCCATCACTTAAGAATCATTTGATCTTAGTTGACTTCCAAGTCATTAAGATTAGAAGAATTATGACTTTGTTGGTGTTGTGCAAGGGTGGTGAGTGAGTTTCTACCTTTTAATTCTATTGTATATCAATCATCAAAACAAGTTTATTAAAATCAAAACTACACATTTTCCCTTTGTTAATCCTAAATTTTGATTAAGGCACCAAGATCTAGAATGATTATTTTGCCCTTGGGGTACTTTACCTGATAACTCATAAAACACTATTTTGCCCTTGGGGTACTTTACCTCATAACTCATAAAACAAAACTCAAATGACTTGAGCATTCAAAGTGGTATATCCATGAGTAAATTGAAAAATCAGAGGAGAATAATGTGGTTTTTATGTGATTTCATCTCAATAATTATTTAAATTTAGAAAATTGGTTTTCAAAGTTTGATTTATTTAACTATCCAAAACAAAGTTTTTATCTATGAGAAAATTATTAGAGATTCCCTTAGGTCACAGAAGTACTTGGGAAAAAATTTCATGAGTTTTTGAATTATTTTTTTTATTGTTATTTAATTTTGGATCAATTTCAATGATTTACATTAAATAGAAAATAATGTATTAATTAGCAAAAAAATTTTTATACTTTTATGATTTTTAATTTAATTATTATAATTATTTTAATGAGAAAATAAGGAAAATTCATTTTTAAGCTTTTAAAATTTATTTTTAACTTAGAGAAATTAGGAAAAATATCCTAATGCATTCCAAGCGATCAGGGAAAATTTGTACACATTTTGAACCATTTTTTGTATTTTTGAAAATTTTGATTATTTTAATTATTTTTAATTCAAAATACACTTTAAAATGATAAATTTTCACAAAAATAATTTTTATTTTTATTGAATTCCCCTGATCACAAGGAACTCAAAAAACTATTTTTCATGATTTTTCTGAGCATATATAATTTATTTTACATATTTTTTTGTATAAAAATACAAAGTTTCTTTAAAATCAATTTTAATGCTCTAGCTAAGCCAACTAATTTTTAAATTTTTATAGTATGTAAATATGACTTTTATGCAAAATGTAGAGCTTATTTTCTTAATTTTTAACAAGTATCTAATTTATATAAATTAACAAAAGGTGTATGCATTTGATTAAATATAAAAATGTATAAAATAATTCAAAATATCATAATATTTTCCCTAGACTTCTCTGACATTAGGAAACCAACTAAAATTATCCTCATAATTTTTTCAAGTGACATTTTCTATTTTGATTTATAGAATTAAAATAAGCCAAAATGGACACCCTAGCTTGAAAATTATGGCTAGAAGCATAGATATGCTTTCTGACCTTGGAAAAATCAGAGAACATCCCCTCCTTGATGAGGAGTAAACCATAGAAATGTTAAGCAGTGGTGAGCCATATTTAGTCATGAAGAATTGAAATATCACACAAGGTATTTAATTAATTAAAAATCATATAAATGACAGATAATTTTTACTTTTCGGTCCACATTATTCTCCTCTATTCACTGAGCAAAAGGGATTTTCTACTATTTTTATAATTTCTCTAGAGAAAGATATGGATTTTTGAAGTTCAGGTATTAAAATAAATTCAGAAAAGCCATATCTTTCTACTTATCAGACGCGACGCCAACTCAACCAATGACGGCTCCAAGCTCACACATGGCGCTCTACCATTCAACAATGCCATCCACCTCAGCTGCCATGCGGCCCACCTTTTCGCTCCAAAGATTTGTCCAACTTCATCTCCTCAATTAACTAAATAAACACATGATCAGAGGACTCGCTGCTATCGTCCTCAAGTGACCTAACTCATAAGCCGTTCACACTAAAACCCTAAGATCTTCGCCTAGACTCAACCAAATCGTATGGGTTTTATTTCTAAACCTTTATCTACTCAAGACAAACACATCTATATCATTAATCATGTATGAAATCAAGCCATTACAAATGGAGAATCAGAAGAAGCTCGGGCTAGGGTTAGAGCTCAATACCTTTGTTTGAGAGGGGAGGCCTCAATCAGATGGTTATGGTAGCTTTGATTAGTTCCAACGAATGTCCGGATGAAGTCTCAAGCCCTGGTAATTTATCTAGGTATGATTATAATTAAACTCGATTTCAGGTGTTGGTCTAGAGCTAGGTCAGAGACGATTTGATATATGGCTTTTGTGAGGGATCAACTCCTTCCACTGTGGAGAAGGTGTATGCACAATTAATTGGAGTTTGGTTCATTGTGGAGCTGTGATAAAATATGTCCTAATTTTGGCTAAATTTTGAGCTCAAAATTGAACTCTCGCATAAGGAAATAAAGGGGGAAGATTGTTGGCTTGAGCTTAGGGATGCATGGAGGGTCTCTTTTGAGATTTTGGCAGAGTTTCCCCAAGGATTTGAAACTCCTCCACTTTTGGCCATGGAGAGGCTAATTAAACAGAGGATATTGGGATGGCCACCAGGGCCAGTTGATGGGTGGAAAAAGCTACATAGGTGGAGGGTTGAGGAGCTCTAAAGAGCAATTAGGATGAGTTGGCCTTTAGGGTTGAACTTGGGCTTGATTTATGGGTGGTGGCTCACAATTTTGGCATTTTTTAGCGAGCAGGGCGGCTGGCTTGAGCAGGGAAGGTGGTTAGGTGGTCAAGTGAGCTAGTGGGGGATTTAATTATGGTTTACCCATAATGGTTAGTGATGATGGTGGGGATATTTTGGTTTAGACCCAAAAATGGAATAAGATTGCTTAAATTAGGGGACCCTTGGTCCATAGCTCACCAAGTTAGCTTAAGGTGGTTTAGCTTGATCAATAGAGTGTGCTAAGTGGTTGTGGTAACATCAATTTGTTACTTTGGCATAGCTAAGTAAATTTTAGTGAAGGGGTTCAATTTGGGTCAAAATGGCTAGAAGTTGGGTTTGGGTTTTGCTAGCCATGACATTGAGCTCGATTAATTAATCAATTTGGTCTAGATGATTGTCATGAGAAGTTTAAAAAGGATTTGGAGTGATTTTGAATTAGTTTGGAGGTTCAATTTTGAGGGTTTTGGGCATTTTGTCAGTTTTGTGCTGTTTGGTTGGACTTGGGTTAAGTTTTGGCAAAGTTTGGGTTAGGTCCACATTGATTGTTCAAAATGGTCTAGAGGAATGACATAAAGAGTTTTCAACATAAATTGGGAGTCAATTTTTAGGTTAGGGCATTCAATTTGAAGGAATTTGGAGACATAGCCAATATAGGGCAAATTTGGGGATTTTGAATGTGGGTTGAAATTTTGTGAAATTGAGGCTTCACCAAGGCCAATTGAAGGTCCAATTTGATGTGTAAGACTATTAGTAAAAAATTAAGATTCAAATTGGGGCAATTAAGTTGCACAAATAGTTCAATTAGGCTAGAATTTGGTTTGAATTGAGCATATGAAAAATGAATTTGAGTTTAGAATTAAAATTGGGGTGTATTGGGGCCAAGTTTATGGGTATTTGAGCAAGTTTATGGGTATATGAGGTGAATGTGGAGAAATTGGACCTTTAAAGGTAATTTGGGGCTTTTTGTCAAAGTGGTCAAATTTACCAAATTGGGTTAAATTAAAGGGTCCAAATTGGTTTTGGGGACATTTGATGTGATTTTGAGGGTTTTATGAAAGTTTGGGCTACCAATGGTTTTTTTGTAATTTTGACAAATTTGAGGGTATTTTAATAATTTTGGAATTCTAGGTTGTTTTTTTGTCAATTTGGGTAGTTTCAAATGGTTTGAAATTATTTTTGAGTAAGTTTGGGTATTTTGGATGAATTTGGGAATTTTGGCCAAATTTTAGGTTTGGTTGTTTAGGTAATTGGGGTGGATAGGAGGATTAAAGGCCAAGTCAGATATTTTGGTAGAATTGGGTGCAAACCACCATATATTAGCTAGGGAACAATGAAACCCCCATTTAGGTCCTCTATGTACTGGTCTTAGCTAATCCCTAGCCTAGGGCTAGTAGGTCTAGAGGACAATCTACATCAATCTCCCAGAAGATCAAGGGATCAAAGTCAACAATTTTGGGTTTAGGGTTGTGAGTGAATGGGAGTGAAAGTGAGTGAACTAGGTGCAGACCAACACCCAAGGTTAGCCCTAAGGTCAAGCAGTCCTATGGGGACTCACCTTGAGTTCCTCCATATTGACCCCACCTACTAAGAGCTAGAGGTTAGGACCAATATGTGGAATTTCAAGTTGAGCAAAGAATGGTATAAAGTTTCTAATGGTGAGGGTTCCTTTTTGAATTTCCTAAGAATAGTCAACAGGAAAGTCTTATGGCTAGACCCTAGACTAATAAAGAGGAAAAACTAATCCTCAACAAAAAGTGAGGTCAACATCCTTTTAAAATTAGAACTGAACGCACCGTCAGCGGAATCTTGACTGATCCTCTTAATTCTCAGAGTCAAACAATGTTACTCTTTCTCATGAAAGATACTATACATAATGGTCTGAATAATTCATGATGATCTATGTGAGGAGGAATGCAATGCCCTTCCTTGTAAATGTTGATGATGCACCTGTTTGGGATGCAATTTGCCCGTAGTATGCTGTATCTTATCACTCTTTTAATCATTCTCTTTATAGCGGAGGGCAGCCAATCCACCTCATCATATTTCAAGATGCCTGGGGGGTTCCCTATTCTGTCCCTAACAAAACTATAGTAGCATCCACACTGGATAGTAATTATTCCTTTTCTTCGTATCTACTATTGCGGCTCAGCATATGTCTTCAGTAATCCAGCTCAATCTCTATCTTTGCAATCATAAATACTGTTTAGAATCTTTCTTTCATTGATTTTTAAGAATACCTAGTCTGTAGTTACAATCCTTCTAGGATATTAACAAATTTTCCATGAATTTTCTAATAATATTCAAATTCTTGCTACCAGACCCTGTTCATCCTTTCTAACTTTGCTGTAAGAATCCTCAGTGAACGTCGGAGTCACTCTGCTGTCTCACCCACTAGAGGAAGCCAAAATCGTGGCAGCTCTGTAAACTTTGGTATGTATGGCTCAACCGTGGGGTGATTCGCATTCCTAAACTTCATGCTGGAAGTGGTATATTCCTTAAGCGTCCCGTACTTCTTTAGGTGGAGGATGTTGCAATCTATGCATTCTATGAAGGATCCCGGTGGCGGTGTCCTCTTTAAAATTTCTGCATTTCACATCGGGTATCATTTGCAAAGCTCTTCAAGCACCTTTGGTAGAGTAGATTCCATAAAAAACTCTAGTTTACCCTCTTTGAGTGGCGGACTGGTGTAAGTCTCTCTTAAGCACATATCATTGACTTCTTCTTCATTAATCGGAGTGATTGTCGCCTCTGCTTCCTTTACATAGTTGGGCTCTATGTTTGCCATGATTGGCATTTCGGCACTGTGTTCTTCTTAGTGGCACATCAGCTACTCTTTCTGTAGAAGCATTGATCAAGACTCCTGTTAGTGCAGTGTTCATTAACTGCAAGCTGCTAGTTCCCTCCATCGGGTACTATATCTTATCTATTTTCTTCCTCCTTTGTGAGGAGTCTTCCCTAGTAGTGATTTTGACTAGTGACAGTAGCCATTATGCTTCAAGGCTGCTGGGAAGGCCCATCAAGGGACCATCGTAGTCTACATTGACTTGACTCTAATCCAAGTCAAAAATCACGATGCCACCATGGGTTGCATTTTCTTCATGCACTGCAAGATTTAAGACATCCTTAAAAGCAAAAATCTGCTTCTAACTCGATATTTTCCTGCAAAAGATAGGAAAACATCAGCGAGCTAAAATTCAAAATGAACAAGAACAATAACAGATCATTTTTAAATAGATTTCAAATTTACACAGCTGTGTAAGCATTTTATTTATTTTAATTTAGTGAAGTTTCAAAATTTAAATAAGAAGAAATTTAAACAAAATTAAAATTTTATTTTATTAAGATTAATTTTGTTACATAAATTTTGGACCAATTCTTAAATACTGGCCAAATAAAAATCCTCAGAATGAGTAATAATTCCAAAAAATAAATTCACTTTAGGTGACATCAAATCATATGATATTTCTTCAGGTATCATTCATTGTTCAACAACATTGTTCTTTCGCCTCAAAAGTCCTCTTGTTGGTAAGATCCTCTATACCTTCTTCATGACAATTGTCCCTCCCAAGTTGGTTTAACTTTGCAACTATCTGTTGTGTTCAAGGATAGGCATTCTGAGAATGAGTACGAGATTACCAACTTTGAAAGCCCTTGGGTGGACCAATTTATCATGAGCCTGTACAATCCTTGCATGATAAAGATCTAGATTCAGTTGTGCTTCCAATCATTTTATTTTGAGGCCCTCCAGTCTTGCATGTATGAGCTTTTCACTTTATTTTATCATAATCTGATTGACGATGGTGACTATGAGAGACAATATCTGGACCTCTAACGACAATATGGCCTCTGACTCGTACAATAACACATATGAGGTTCACTGAGTGGGAGTTTAGAACATCATCCTGTAAACCCACAAGGCCTTCAACAATTTCTCATACCATCCTCTTTTGTTTTTGTCAAATTTTTGCTTCAAAAATTGCCAGAGTGTCTTATTGAAGGCCTCAGTAAAGTTGTTTGCGCAGGGGTAGTAAATCGTAAAGTATCTTCAATCTATCCCATGTTCCTTCACAAAATTTTTAATCTTTGTACCCTTGTAGTCTAACCAATTGTATGAAATCACTCTGTGCGAGACACCGAAACAGTAGACAATTTGACACTTGAAGAAATAAAAAATGTGCTGCACTGTAACCTCTTGTAATGGCACTGTCTCTGCCCATTTAGAGAAGTATATTGATCTCGAAAAATATAGCTGTGTAAAATTTATAAAGTTGACTCCGCTTTACAACGATGCCAAAAAATTGCTGTGGTATTTTATGAATAATAACGTTAAGCAGTTAATGTTTGGATTCTATGCAAGTACATGTATCGTTACCAAGTAATATAAGACTTTCTACTTAAGTTTCAAATATCGATCCCACAAGGAAGGTTTAAATTTGAAATGATAAAATAACTAGAAAATTCACAGAAATATAATGAAATTACAGTCACTACTTTTGAATGTTTGAGATACTATCAGAGTTAAATTATTAAATATTGGCAAAACTTACTATTAGCAAAATTTAAAAGCAGGGTTTAAAATTAATAACTACTAAACTATGTTTATGTGATGAAGTTTTCTAAAATGAAAAAGCATCTTTGCCACTACAATGAGTTTTTTGTGAAATGAGATGAAATAAATGGATTAGATATGTATTATGCTAAATAGGAGAAATTTTAATTCTCTAACCTGATTCAGTGTTATAGAAAATCATTGGCTAATCTCAGGATTAGTTCGTAAATTCATGGCTAGGCTAGGAGGAAGGCTAGGCTAGGAAGATACTAGCTCTCACTCCAGAACTCTCACTTCCCTTCCTTTAAAGGCTAACTCTCGCATTTGTTCTTAAACACTAAGATCGAATTGGGGATTTTAGTTTGTCACCCTAAAAATCTCCAATTCTACACCCAATAATATATATTTCCCTGCTTATTTGCACTTAATTCAGTGAATAAAATACACCTCCATGTAATTAAATGTGATGCTCACTCTGTTTTAGAACTCAGACCCCATTTCTTGGATCATATGTTTCATAACATATTTTAACAATTCAATTAGCCAAAAATTAAAGTAAATTAAGAACGAAGTTGAAAAACCATCACAATTTCTTTTATATTTTAACATTGGAACATCTAAATTATCTCTTCATTTCATCATATCTCCGAGTAGGGAGAAAGATAAAGGAAACTACTCAAACTTCATGAGAAATATACAACAAAGCACAAATTTCATATATAAAAGAAGGTTCATACAGCAATAACAAACAAACAACAATTATTTGAAACTCATTCTCAAAGCAAATCCTTTGTAGCCTCTCTTAGGAAATGTAGGAAGAAGAAATCTCTCCTTCTCTCCTTCTTCAGCACTCTTAAAGAAGAACTCACATTTAAACTCACCACAAAAACTCAAAACTATCAAGAAAATAAATGACTAAATGAAGTATAAGTGGCTATAGGGAATGTAGAGTAGCGTAAAAGACAATGAAAAGCAGTTGAAGGATGTGAAGGGTGCAAAGAACAGTCTTTTCTGATCAATTTTGGCTCTAAATAGAGCCTAAAGTCGGTTTTCCAATAGATGCATCCAAAAACTCTTCAAAAACCGTCAAAATTTGTCAAATCTTCTAGAAATAGAGCCTCAAAGACACTGGTGTCGTCGACACCCATTCTTGCGTCATCTGCGCCAGTGCTCCGTGAATAAAATCTATGCCCTCTGTCAAATGGCACCGTAGGTGCCCAATCTGTCACCGTCGGCGTGAAACATTTCTTGAAAAACTCCATTTGACTCGATATCCCATCTTTTTTGTTCCCTTTTTGCTTTAAGTCCTAAAAATCAATAACATGTAATAAAAAATGAAAAATACTTTCCTTTAAAGTGCAATATTTCTAAAAATGAGTATAAAATATGAGTCTAAATATGCATATATTTTTGGTGTATCATATATTGTAGCTGCAAGAATGAATATATGCCCTTTTGACGATGGAGGGACTATTGGACCGACTATATTTGTGCCGCAACACTTGAATGGCCACGAAGCGACGGTTAGGTGTAGCACATTCGGAGGTTGGTGCAGGACCACTCCATGCACTTGACATAGGTGGCACTTTTTGGTTTTTTCCATGCAATAAATTATCATAACTTAAAAATATTATCCGAGTCTCTTAATTTTCATCTTCATCTACGACCCTAATTGGTGTCCACCCCACAATCCAGCGTGTACTTCTTTGATAATATCAATTGCTTCAACTCTGCTCAGACACCTCATCTGCATCTGATCAAATGACGTTCTGTAGAGGACATGACTTAACAAAGCATATGAGATAGCTCTTCTCGTGACATGATATGTTGCTGACTTGTCTTCTGGTTGTTTTCGTGTTTGCAAATATTTTATTAATGGTCAATGCAAATCCTTGGTAACGCCAGCTACTGCAGCTACCATCTCTTCTTTATTTTTGAGCTTGTGCAAACTGTTAAGGTTATTCTGTGATAGAACTTATTGTCCTTGTACTGTAATTTCAATGAAATCTTCTGGTGGACACACAATTTCCTTAACAAGTTTAGTTAAAGCATCAGCATGGGCATTATCTCTTTGAGGAATTCGGTACAACATCACACTAAGGAATTGTTCTAGCAATTTAATTGTGTACCGATTATATTTTGCCAACCTCGGCTTCACAATCTTGTACTGTCCGACAACTTATTGGATGACGAGTTGTGAGTCGCCATATATGGCATTGTCTATTATGTCCATTGAGATCGCCAAATCTAATTCGATAATCAAGGCTACATATTTTGACTCATTACTCGTGCACAACTCTATTAGGTGGTAAGAGAACCTTAACATTTAATGAGCTGGTGTCATAAAAATTATACTAATTCCTACTTTTCCTGGTATTACTGTTTGTAATATTTTATCTTTTATCAATAAATAAACTCCATCAAATTACATTTCCCAACTTTTGGCACTAAATGATTCTACTTATACTATCTGCTCATATGGTAGATCATCGTTGAGAGGGAAACCAGCTGGAAGTGGGTGTGCTCCAAGAAAATCTGCTAAAATTTTCCATTTGATAGTTCCAAGGGGTACAAAAATTATATCAAATTGAAATAAAATCATCGAACACCTTTCCAAAATTTTAAAAACTATTGGTCGGGTCAATGAATATTACAATGGATCAACTTTCGAAATAAGGGTGACCTTACGAGGGAGCATGTAATGTCTAAGCTTTTAGGCATCAAAAATTAAAGTTAGATAGTGCTTATCGATAAGAGGATAATTTAACTCCGTTGGTATTATATCTAGAACTACGTAGTAGAGTAAATTTTCTGAGCTAATAGGGCTATGAGACAATCGTCTAAAGTCGTAGTATAAAGTATCATAGGTTTTCTCGGGATATGGGCTGCCAAAAAAGGAGGTGTGGTTAAGTATTGCATAACATCCTCAAAAGCACATTATCATTTCTATTTTTAAATATATTTGACATTCATTTTAACTATTGTTGAGAAAGACTGACACCTACCTGAAAGATTAGAAATAAAGCACCCCAGGAATGTCAGTTTACCTTGAAAGGAACGTAATTTTTCCAAGGTTTTGGAAGGAGGCATTTCCAAGATAGCTTTAATCTTGGTTAGATTGATCTCAATTCCAAGATAATGGAAAATAAATCCTAGAAACTTCCCGTAGATGATGTCGAAGGAATACTTTAAGGGATTCATCTTAAGATTATACTATCATAATGTCTCGAACACATAATCACTCAAACACGATCCTCAAATCGTACAAGTGGTATATTCTCTATTTGCTTTTGATGACCAAGTCATCCACGTAGCACTCCACTTGATTGTGGATGAGGTCATCAAAGGTCTTCATCGTAGCTCATTGGTAAGTTGCTCTAGTATTCTTCAATTCAAATAGCATCACTGTGCAGCAAAAGATCCCAATCGACTTTCTAAATTCTGTAAGTACTACTTCTTCTGGAGCCGCTTTGATCTGATTATATCCTGATGGTCCATCAATAATGGAGAAAATCTCGTGTATTGATGCGATGTCCAACATTAACTCTGATACTAGTAGTGGGAACTCATCCTTTGGAAATGCTTTATTCAAATCTTGAAGTCGACACATACAGGTTTCTGTCCATTCTTTTTCTTAACTAAATAATATTGGCTAACAGATCCTGATTTCATATGAAACTATGATGTTGTAGTTATAATCTTAATTTTTTCCTTATTTATATTTCTTACTTTGCAACAACGCCAAAAACATAACATTGAAGCAAATAAGAGTGTGATTACTTTATTTAAATATGGGATACTAAACAAGTATACGTATCAATATTAAGTAATATAAGACTATTGGATTAAGGCCCAAATATCGAACCCACAGAGAGAAATTTAATCTTTTACTAAGTCCGAAGAAATTAGATAACAAATTCCACTTTAAAAAATATTCTTATTTAAAGCACAAATGTTATAAATGAATGAAAGTTTGTTTCTTTTTGGTATATTTTGATAGTTAAAATTAAAGTAAACAACTAACTAAATTTAACTAGAAATTTGTAAGATGAAGGCAATATAAAAAAATATAATTTTACTTATTATGAATCAGTAACAAGTGAAGCAATTCTATTGTGGAAGTATTCAAATTGTGTTGTTTCAAATAGGAGCAATAGTATTCTTTACCCTTACTAGAGATGCTATAAATAACATTGACTAATTTAAAGTTTGAATAGCCTTGAAAATGGGTTAGGTAAGGAAGATACAAGCTCTCACTCTCAAGTTCACTCTTCTCCCTCCACCTGGGGGCTAACATCTCGTATCAAAACCTAAGACTATAAACCAAATTGTGGGCTTTGGTCTGACACTCTAAAGTCATCTAATTCTACACCTTTCAAAGTTTATTTCCTTATTTATTTATAGTCAACCATATGACTTACATTCTCATCCATACAATCTCATGTGATTTTTATCATTAGTTGACTGTGACAATGTCATCGCGGATCTTACATGTTTCTCACAATAAATATTAACATCTTAGTTGGTTAAATAAAAAAGTAAATGAAGTACAAGGTTTAGAATCATCACAGCTTATTCAAACATTAAAGATTAATACTTCACATAACTTCCATCCAATACTTAATCACTTATCATTTTAATGAAAAAGATGATGAAAGCAACTCAGAATTCATGAAGAAAATACAACCACACTTAAGTTTAAAATAAGAAATCATGCAAACAAACAACAAGTATAAATTAAAAATAAATATAGTCATATAGATAAAAACTTATCTCAAATCCTTTTTTCCAAACTCATGAAGTTCCTTTGAATTTCTTATCTTCCTTTCTCTTATAATACTCTCTCTCACTACAATTCTTCTCCTTCTTCTCCTTCATAGTATCCCAATTAATCTAAAAGGGACAGGTGTCATCGGTGTTTAGAGGGGGGTGGCGGCTCCTCTTCAAATTAGATCAAGTCCTTCTTTTATAATTTTTTAAAAATTGTGTTGGCGTCCCTTCAATATGTGTGTACATTTAATGAAACTTCCAAGAGTTGTTTGATACACCTAAAATTATAGTCTTTATGTAGATATTCTTATACCTATTTTTGAGATATTATGTTTTAATGGAAGGTATGTGAGTGTTTTTTTTCGGGTACAATCAAAAGGATGAAAAATGGTGAACGGAGTGAAAAAGGATCAAATTTTGAGCAAAAATGAAGAAGGTGTGCAAATAAACTGTGGCGCCTAAGTGCCCAAAGTTGGTACTTAAGCACCATGAAATCAAGGAAGTCCTCGCTTAAGCACCAAGTACCTCATGCTGAAGCGCTAGAGGTAGTTACTTGATGATTCAATGAATTTGGACAAATTCTTAAAGATGTGTTTGTAGTAACTCTTACTGAAAACGTGGGAAATAGGTAATGGATGTTGAACTCACTTTTGGATGAGGTATAGTCTTTCCTCTTTGGTAGCCTAGGGTTTAGTCAAAGACTTTTCTGTTGCCTATTCCTAGAGGACTATAAATGGAACCCTCACCATTAGAAATTCTAAAATCATCATTGCTCAACTTCAAGTTCCACATATTGGTCCTAACCTTTAGCTCATAGTAGATGGGGTCAATATAAAGTGCTTATGGAGAGTTTCACATAGGGTGGTCAGGCCTTAGAGCTAACCGTTGGGTGGTCTAGCCTTGGTTAGGCTAGCTTGCACACACTACACTTTCTTACACACCCTAAACCTTAGGACCTCAAGATTTGGTCTTCTGATTTCTTTTGGAAAGCTCATATGGGTGGACCCAAAATCTTAGCCTTTGGTTAAGAGGGCTACGAATTTCATATTGAACCTCCAAAATGAGTACTCATATGGCTCCTATCAGTTTGACAAGGCTTCATGGCTTACTTGCTCACTTTAGCTCAAACTTCCACCAAATTACCAAAATGCCCCAACAACATTTATTTTTGCTTAAATTCTCCAAAATCGCTTAAATTACCTAATTTATTTTCAAAATCATCTAAAAATGTTCCCCTTTACCCAAATTGATCAAAATTCACCAAAATTCCAAAATTCCCTTGGTACCCCAAACTTGGCCAAAATTCCCAAAAAGCCCCGCATTACCTAAAAGATTTCAAAAATTCTCAAAAATTCTAAAATAATCCCAAATGTCCTCAAAATCAATTTGAACCACTCACATGAACCCAATTTGACCAGAAGCACTAAATTGCCCTTAAATGCCCAATTTCCCCAAATTAGCCTCAATGTCAAGAAAATTGACTTCAATCTTCTCCAACTTCAATTCCAGACTCAAATTCATCATGTCCAAACCTAATTGAAACCCAAACCCAAAATTAATTTGACCCAATTGCAAGCTCAATTCCACCCAAATCTAGAAAGCCCTAATTTTGCCCCAAATTGGTCATATTCCCAAATTGACCCTATGTCCAAATTCTACCAAATTGGCCTTCCAATTCAATTCCAAATTACTTGAAATCATTTCCAAACTCTTCATGATGTCTCCCTACGCCAAATTAAACATTTAATTGACCCAAATTTTAATTCAAATCCAACCAAAACTCAAGCCCACCACATTTAATTCCAAAAAACCAAAATTCAATTAATAGCTCACATGAAAATTTTTCCCATCATCATTTTTTTCAATAAAATAATTCCTTAAGTTTTAAATTCATGATCAAATCATTACATATTAAGCCTTATGAAAAACTACACAAAATACTCCATAAAATCTAAAAATCACTTTTCAAGAAAATTGACCAAGCCAAAGATAATTCATGAAGCCATGCACAAGCCATAGGTGAGCCATATGAGCTTTTGTCATCTCAACCCTATTTAAATTTAAAATAGAGGAGCCAGTTTCAAACCTCCTTAAAAAAATTTTTAACCGTGCCTAGCCAAATCCCTTGGATGGAGACCTTTCCACACCATTTCAGCTGACTGACCTGACTTTTGTCAACCATTGGAAGCCACCCAAGCCAATTACAATGGGGCTAGACCCATGGTTGACACAACATAGCTTAAAGTCCCTTCCATTTCAACTAATAACTTTTACTGATGTAAACCCCAAATTCACTACACCTTACTGAAGACCTTACTTCCTTGGACCAGAGGGTGACCTGTCCTTGGCCTGTCAGCCTCCTTGACTACCAGAAAACACAAACCCAAGAGCTCCATCTTGGTGAAAACTCAAAATTAAACCCACCTGATTTGTCCCAACCCAATTGGACACTTTATCAGTTCTACACTCCACCTAAGCACCACTCCACACCCACTGGTCAGCCATGGAAGCCACCACAATCTCCTATATTTATACTTCACTCCTACCTGGCTAAATGAGAGATGCATAATTACCTTGGGGAGACTTTGCCCAATTGATTCTAGAGCATCGTCTAGCCCAATTGATTCAAGAGCCAATTTCTCAACCCCAATTTTAGCCAAAAATAGGACACCTCACCAAACACCACAAAATCTAAATTAACTTCGCCCACACCATCCCTAGAGCCAAAGCAGAAGTTCCCTATTGAAAGCCTCATCATCAAAGTACCTTAGCATAGACTTTGATCAACACCTCGAATCAGCCTCGATTGATTCCATGCCTACAAATTTCATCACAGCCCAAGGCTTGATCTACGAGATTCCTGGACACAACTCAAGTTTTGGAAGCTCCCAATTGAGAGCACAACTATTGGGTAATGGTATTTAATTCTCCCCTCAAACAAAGCCTATTTCTATTCTCCATGTGAATAGACTTAAATTAGGACTTCATTAACCGTATAGATGTGTTAACCTAGTCTAGACACATCTATAAAAGGAAACCTAAGGTGAATTTGTTGAGTATTGGTTTGGGCAGTTTACGAGATAAAAGACTTCGGGATGAAGATCGGGAGGTGTTAGCTCTTGGTGCGTGAACAATGTGCCATGTCATCGTTGACTCAAACAGTGGCGCCGAACCAGAAGACACTGCTTGGAGGCTTTGGAGGTGCCAAAGATTGCGTGGGACCATGTGGTTTAAATAGAAAAATAAAGATTTATTTAATTAATTAAATTTTAGAACTTATAAAATCCATATCTTAGGGTAGAAATATCAAAAAATAAAAGAAAAATACCCTCATGCTCAGTGAACAGAGGAGAATAATGTGGAAATGATTTCACTTCTGTTTGATCAATGTGTGATGTTTAACTAACTAAATACTATATTTTATTATTTATATTTTCTATTTACATGGACATTTCACCATAACTTGATTCTTAGGGCTTTGGTTCTCTCTGTCAGAAGACATCTTCCTGGATTTTTCCAAGGCTAGGGGAGATCTCTAGACAAAAGTCCCTACTTTTCAAGTATATAATGTATGCTTTGGTAAAATATTAATAAAAAAAATACAAAATATTTTTTGATAGGTTCAATGTTATCAGAGGACCTTAGGAAAAAATAGAAACTTGGTTTAACTCATTAAGAATAACCCTGATTGTTGTCAACCCCAAAAAAATGAAAGAAGATTAAGTTGGAGTAGCTATGAATGTAAATGGAATAAAAACCATTCTCTTAGGTAATTAAATGCTAGAAAAATTCTCCATAAAAATTTGAAGTAAAGTGGAATTGATTTACCCAATAAATTGAATTTTTCTAAGTAAAATGACATTTTTGACATTAAAATAATTATAATAATTAAAATCTAAATAAAAAAATGATAAAAAAGGTTTTAAGAGTTCTCCGTGATCTGTGAAATCCAAGAAAAATCAAATTAGAATTAAAGTAAAATTTTCATTTCTTTAAGTTTTTTTTTAATATTTAAATAATTAAAAATTAATAAAAAAGGAATAAAATCTTAAATTTATTAAAATTCACCAAAATGTCACATATGGCATCCTGATCACATGAGAGCAATTAAACTAATTCTTTTGATTCCCTATGTGAAGATATTGATTTTTGAAGAGTTAAATTATTTTTTAAATGGTTAAAATAAAATTTCTTTAATTTTCTGTTAAAATAATTCCAATAACTAAAATATAAATTAAAAAAAATATGAACTTTGTTTTTCTTGGTTCCTTGACATTAGAGAGGTTTAAGAAAACTATAAAATTTAATTTTCAATTTAAATAATATTTTATATTTAATTAATACTCAAAATAAAAAAAAATAATAAATAATTAAATTAAATCTTTAAAAATCATGAAAATTGGTTCAGCTGGTCCTCTGACCTTGGTGAATCTCAAATAATTTTCTTGAGGATAGAAGTGTTGTCTTGAATGAGTTATTAAATTTTCATTAAAAATCCCTAATTTTGCATTAAAATATTTATTAAAATTAAATAAAATCAGTAAAATCACATTTTATCCTTTGATATTTTAATTAACCCATGAGCAGGGTAGCATAAAAAATTTAATGTCATTTTCAGTTTAAATTAATAAATTATGAGGAGATATTAAACATGTACTCTCTGCACGCATGTTTTAATTAGTATATATATATATATATTCATTACAAGTACTGATCTTTTAGGGGGAGGAACGAGAAGGATCAATAGGTACGTTTTAAGTGGTTGCATTGTAATTTACTTTTATTAATCTTTCTGCTTATAAACTTGCAGGTTAAACAACAAGGTCACTCTACATGTCAAAACTGAAACTTTTAGGATAGCCACAAAACTGAAATTAAAACTAAAATTAAAAAATCAAAATAGGAAAAAATCCACATCCACAATAAACAAAATATATAACAACTCAAAATTTAATCACCAACCAAACAACAAAACAAAAATTACAACTAAATTAAAACGTCTCTATCTGATGATCGAGAATCCCTCGGAGGAGGTAACCTACTGCTGCAAACGAGATTTACCATGGTCTAAACGAATGTAATGAATTCATTTGGTTGAGTTTAATAAATTCATTTGGACTAAGTGAATCTAAAGAAAATAGTGGTGCTGGTACGACGGAACCGTAGGATCCTAATTGGTGTCGCTCTAATCAACTTTAATACCACCTCAATAATTGAATTTAAACTTGTCATTTAAAACTTTAAACCTTCGACTTTAAAACTGCAACTTTCCTGAGCAGTCTAGAACTATCTTTGTAGGCAACCTTGTACAACAACAATCTCTAACAGCATGAGGATCTACAACAACATATCTTTCCCTAGAATTAAATAGTAAGCCATAGAACTTTGAGGTCGTCCATCATATGTGACATAAATCCTTTAATGTTTCTTTAAGCCTTTGCACAACCATGTTGTTCAATTTAAGCCCTAACTTATTTTAGGATTCTAAGGTTGTCATTTGTTACAAACTAAATCCTCACATCTTTCAGGAAATTTGTGCAATTGTCTCAGAAAAATGTAAGCCCTAATTAATTAAATTATCAGGATGAAACATTCAATAATTCTTCTTATGAAAATTGAAGCTAAACATTAGGATAATTTGGGAAGTTACCGAGGTTTTGGTCATGATCTATGGCATCCACTACTTCTTTTTCATTTAGATTCCAAAATAAAATGTTTAAATTTGAGCCAATCCCATTTCACACCTCTTTGTCCTGTCTTTTGAAAAGACTTATCCTTTAAAATTCTTGAAGGCAGTATCCCTTGATTTTTATTAAGAGTTTTCTTAGCTGACTTCAATTATCTAAGATTTAATTAACAATAAAGGCTTGCCTTTATAAGAAACTTTCAAGAAGCCAGCTTAATATAAACTCTATTTAATTTTTTGTGTTAAATAGGGGAACTTGTCGGTCAACATAAAAAGGAAATGGTTTTTTCGCAGCATTAAATAAATGTCATAAATTTTTCAGTTTATATAATCGAGCTTCACTAGTAAGTAGTGTGTCTACCCTTTGGGATAAATGTATTACATGCGGTATTAAGATATATATATATATTTATATGAAATTAAATTAGGCATCAGGATAACCATTCCGGTGATCGACAACTTCTATTTTGACAGACCGGCAGTTTTTGGTGACTCCGCTGGGGACTATTTTATCTCTCCTTTCAACCAAAAAACTTCAACCAAGAAATATTTTCTTCATACATCGGTAATGTGTTCATGTACCCCATGAACCAGATTACCCTTCTTCTGTTTGTATGATTTACCCATTAATTTCTTGGGTAAGTACTGTCAACTCTTTCAGACTTCAGGGTCATCTGTTCGATCATCTTTGAACATAGAGGTTGAGATGTTAATTAAGACTTTTTGTTTTTGTGTGGGGTCAGACCCCCAATAGATGTGTTGTTGGACTAGTTCTGCTTGGGCATTGTGCGTTGTAAAGTCGGTCACACACTGGGTCATAAACTTTACTTTCCTCTTCGTTTCCTTTTGGGTTTGGTTTTCTACTCTGCAAATTAAATCAAATTGTGTCATGTTGCGCTTGCTCTTTAACCTTCCATATTTAAATAATTAAATCCTTCCACTTTCAAGCTACTTTTGCTAAATTTTAAAATATTCACAAACTAGATTTAAATAACTACTTTCCCACTCTATAGATTGGCCTTTGTTAACTTTTAGTGTTCACATTAGAATTACAAGGTGTTGGCCAAATATATAACCGCAGAGCTTTCTTTTTGAATATGCTTAACACTCACATTCTCTTACAACCTTCCAACTAGCTACAATGCTTGTAATGATACTCCCACCATCAAGTTTGGAACTGGATTCGATGAGCTCGAAGTCATTCTTGGAAAGGCTACTTTTGTGGTAATGAAACTCGCCGCTCCAAAAGTACATGTGCCTTCTGTAGAATTTGACCTTAACTGTATCCAAGATTTCCCTTCCTGTTATAAGATGAAAGTCACTACTACCCTGACACTTGATAAGTCTGTTGTTCCCTTTTCTATCAAAGAAAAGGAGGTTATGATCATTGAAGTTACAACCGAAGGATTTACCATCCATTGATCAATGTTTGAAATTGGATCAAGTTCGAAGTCTATGCCGTTGGCCTAGTTTCAAAGGAGAAATAACAGTTGAATAATTTGGAAGGCTGCTAAGGCCCAGATTCCAAAAAAGATACCAGTTGAGGAGATTCCTCACCAGGGGAACATGGTTTACTTCAGGCCTCTCCGCTCCTGCGAAGGAGTAGGTTCTACCTGCTAATGGACACTAATGGATATGAAAGTATTCAGAATGTTGCTGCTACCTTACCATTACATCACAATCGTGATGAGGAGAGGGAAAAGCCCACTTCTATCATAAAAATTTGTACAATGTTCCATAGGTTGACCGTTAAAGAGGGTTTTTTGGTAGTTGAGTTACTCAAGCGAGTGGGACACGCGGTGTCCCCTCGGATGAAGAAAGTGATTTTATGGGATGTTATATCTGCAGACAGTCTAAGAAGTCATTTGAAGTTTTGCTAGCTCACATTCCCATCAAAGTATGCATAAGAGGTTGAGTTGATACTACCATCGCCACCACAGACCCAGATTCTGTTCCTACCATTACTCCCCGGTTTACACGACGTCAACCAGTCAAGTTACGTCTTGGTCCGAGAATACCGTCAAAAGTTGTTGCTCGTCAGTTGTTGCTCGTGGGACGCACAATTTTGTTACTTCACTTCAGTAGCTATTGTGCCTATAATCCGAGAGTTTTATGCCAACATGTGAGTCACTACTGATGATCATGTCATCATGAGAGATAATCAAGTTGAGTTACTTCACTTCAGTAGCTATTGTGCCTATAATCCTAGAGTTTTATGCCAACTTGTGAGTCACTACTGATGATCATGTCCTCATGAGAGACAATCAAGTTGGGTTGATAATAGAAAGGATCAATGCATTTTATGGACTGAGAAATTTGTTTCAATGGGAATATGCTGCAGTCGTGAGGATTGATTTATCACTGGATGAAATAATTGCATTTTTGACTGATTGAAAGGGAGAATGAAAAATTAATAACAATAATAAAGTTAAATTCTTTGATTCCATGATGAATTCTCAATCAAAGGTATGACATTACTTCATCTCTGCTAAGTTGCATCCAATAAATCATCGGAGAAAAGTAACAAAATATAGAGCTGTGCTAAACTTTTGCATTCATAAAATGAAGGTAGTAGATGTTGGTGCTCTTATAGTACATCATGCTAGGAGTATAGCCAGTAGTGCTACAGCAAGTGGTTTGTGATATGTTGCAATAATTTTCACTTTATGGGAATAATCACAAGTAGGGTGTCATAATATTTAAGAAAACCTGTAGCCAAAAAATTCTATTGGAGAGCATACGATTCAAAGATTTGAATCATTTGTTGAGTCTAAGAGTGAAAGTAGTGATAGAACCTCAACATTGGTTGCACGACCATCTACTTCTTGCTCTGCTTCACTTGAGAATATTATGAAGCAGCTTATAATTCATCACATGGATGTTGTAAATATGCAAAATAGGATTGGAGGAATTGAAATAAGGAATGCTTATAATGATGAATAAAAGCATAGGAGAGTTGAGCATGATATAGCATATGAAGAGGCAATGGTTAGATATCTTAGGGGCGATTACACTTTAGAATTCCCAATTTTCCCTAATTTCACTTCTTATACACCAGATAATGTGATGAAGAAGAAGAAGAAGATGATAATGATGATGATGAGGAAGGGAACGATGATTGATATTTTAGGAATTTTATTTGTTTATTAGCTTATTTGTTTGTTATTTTGATTGCTTTGTTATGTATTTTCCTTAAAATTATTATAGTAAGAACTTTCATTTTAATTCCATACTATTAACTGTAATTGTAACCATAGATTTTGCCTTTTTCTGTATTTTTAGTATTTAGAGATGAAGTTTCTATTTTTAATTTTCAGCAAATCCTTTATAATATATTATGTTTCATTTAATGCTTTAAAGCTTGTTTTTTTAAAGTTAGTACTTGAAGTATAAAGAGCCTAGTTTCATATTCAGAAATCCTATACAGGTTAGTTTTTATTTTCATGCATTTACTATTTTCTTTCACCTACAAAATTTTGTACAAAAAAAATTTTAATTACTTAAAAATTTAAGTTTGGGGAAAAGGAAAATTTCTTTCAAAAAGATATATTTCTTTCAAAAAGATTTAAACTAAATTTTATTTGTCCTCAATTAACTATATTTTTTAAATTAATTTAACTTGACCTAGCATAATAAGATTTAACTTTAAAGGGCTATACTTATGTTTGTAAACATTATGGTAAATTTAGGTAAAAGTTTTTAAAAAAAGTTTTTAAAAATGAATTTTAAAAATGAAGGTCAATTCTAAAGTTTAAGATATTTGGTATGATAAGATTAGACTAAGTTTTTCTATATAAAGTAAGAGAAATTGTATTTTTGAAGCATTAGTTTCATGTAAGAGGAAAAGAATGAGAGTTTTTGAAAACTCGCAAAACTAATATGAATCTATAAATTGAAGAAAGGTAAAGAGTTTTATCTTTAAGGAAAGGATAGTGAAGTTTAAAATTATTAAAAGCTGTCCAGATATAGTAATCCTCACTTGAAAAGGAATAAGAAAAGAAATAATTCAAAAGATCCTAAAAAAAAAGAAGAGAATAAAAAATTAAATATTGAGGAGAACTTGAGGATATGTCAAATTAAAAATTGCCTTCACTTGAGTAACCTTAAGGAAAATGCTTTAATACATCTTCTAAACTTGTATTTGAGTATTAGCACCTTTACTAGTAAGGTTCTCATGTATTTCCTTTCTTATAGATATTCTAAGAATCCTTGATATGGAAAATTACAATTCTTATTGAAATGAAGAGAGATTCAGAAATCTTAGATTTGATTACTAAGTACTTTTATACTTAGAGTTGGAATCTAAGTTATTAAAAAATTTTATTAAATTTCACTATTTTGTTTATGAAACAAAGGTATAAAAGTTTGTAAGTTAATCATTTTTGTAAGGCATATGCATTTATGTAATTAAAGTTCCACTTGAAAATAAGTAACATTTAATTTTGGGGGATTTTGATACACCAAAATAATGTGTTTTTTTAAGTATACGTTTGTTGACCTCACTTTTGGTTGAGGTACAGGTTCCTCTTTAGTAACCTATGGTCTAGTCATAGGACTTTCTTGTTGACTATTCCAAGAGTACTGGAAAAGTAACCCTCTTCAATAGAAATTCTAAACTCTTCTTTGCTAAACTTAAAGTTCCACATATTGGTCCTAACCTCTAATATTTTGTAGGTGGGGTCAAAATGGGGGAGCTCTAAGGGCACCTCCATAGGACTGCTTAGTCTTAGCATTGAACCTGAGTGTTGGTCTGGAGCTAGTTCACTCACTTAAACTCACTTGCACTCACTTGCACTTCACTTCCCACTCATAACCCTGAACGTAAATTAGTTGACTTTGATCCCCTGATCTTTCGGGAGACTCATGTAGATGGTCCCATAAACCCACTAGCCCTAGGATATGGTTTAGATTAGACCAGTACATAGAGGACCCAAATGAAGATTCCACTGGTCCATAGCTCAAATAGGGTGGTTGGCACCTCAATTTCACCAAAATACCTAACATAGCGTTTTACCCCCCAAATCTACCCAAATCTACCCAATTTAATAAAACAACCCCAAACCCTAAGTTTGTCAAAAATTTCCATTTGCACCCAAAATACCCAAATTTTTAAAAAATCTTTTCAAACCATTTCGAACAACCCAAATTGCTTAAAACCAACAAAAATTGCCAAAATTACCAAAATATCCCTAAATTTGCCGAAATTACAAAAGTACTCATGGTGGCCCAAACTTTCTAAAAACCTTCTAAATCAACTCAAATGTCCCCAAAATCAATTTGGATTCGTCAATTGAACTCAACTTGATCAATTTGACCAACTATAACCAAAAACCCCAAATTGCCCTTAAAGACCCAATTTCTCCATATTCACACTAAATGTCCATCAATTTGACCGCAATCTTCCCCAATTTCAAATCTAAACTGAAATTATTCATGTTCAAACTCAAATCAAACCAAATCTAGGTCCAATTGACCCACATTTGAGTCCAATTTCACCCCAAATAAAAAAGCCCCAATTTGGCCTAAAACCAAAGTCCTGCTCAATTGAAAACCCAAATCCTTGCAATTGCTCCAGCTATGCATCATAAACTCTATTAAACAACTACACACACAAATGAACCCTCAGATAACCTTGGTCAAGTTTCAATTTTACTCAATTTTAACCCAAATCCAAAATTCCCAAATTTGCCCCCCATATTTCCCCTAAATTGACCAAATGCTCAAAATCCAAAAAATTGACCCACCAAATCAATTTAAAATCACTCCAATTTTTTTCTAAACTCTTTGTGAAAATCCTTCACACAATATTTCTCAATCAATTGGGCTCAATGTCATAGCTATCCTATTCCAAACCCAACTTCAAGAGAATTCAACCCAAATTGAACCCCTTCACGAAAATTGACTTAGACATAACAAAGTGACCAAATTAATGTCATAACAACCACTATTTGAACTCTATTGACCAGCTTAAACCCACCTAAACAACTTAAATGAGCTATGGACCAATGGTACCTTAATTTAAATGGATTTAATCATATTTGGCTTTATTTTGAAAATACTTTGCCTTTGTCACTTGCCATTGCAAGTAAATCATAATTAACCTTCCCCTGTCCTCCTTAAGCCAATAAGTAACCATAACTTGGCCAACCACCACCTCAACTGTCGGAAACAGCCAGCCCAAAGGTGTCCCCATTGGCCAAAACCCAAAAATAAACCTCCCTGAGTTGGCCAAGTCTGATTGGTCACTAAAGCTTTTCATCCCTCCACCTAAGCATTGCCTTGCACCCACTACCAAGCTCTGAGCTCCACCAGATAGTTGATCAAGTTTATGATGAAGAAATTTAAGGAAATAATTTTGAAATTTTACACAAGTATATGTATCTTTATCAAGTAATAAAGGACTTAATAAAAATAAAGGACTTTCTATTTAAGCACCAAATATCGATCCCACGGGGAAGGTTTAAATTTGAAACGATAAATTTACTAGGAAATTCATAGAAAGTAAAATGAAATTACTGTCACTAATTTTGAATACTAAGGTAAGATCAAAACTAAATTATTTAACTATTAGCAAAACCTTGAAATGTAATGTTTAAACGGTAACTACTAAACTATTAAACTATGTTTATGTGATGAAGATTTATTGAAGATTTATTATGTGAAAAGCAGCTTTCCCACTACAATGAGGTTTTAGTGAAATGAGATGAGATAAACGATTTAATATGTATTGTGCCAAATAGGAGTAGTTTTAATTCTCTAGCCTGATAGAGTGTTATAGAAAATCATTGGCTAATCCCAGGTGTAGTCCCTAAATCCATGGCTAGGCTAGGAGGATATTGGCTCCTACTCTAGAGCTCTCACTTCCCTTCACTTGAAGGCTAACTCTCGCTTTATTTTTTAAACACTAAGACTTAATTGGGGATTTTAGTATGTCACCCTAAAGATTATCTAATTCTACACCCAACAAAGCTTATTTCTCTATTTATTTGCACTTAATTCCATGAATGAAATTCTCCTTCATGGAATCAAATGTGATCCTCACTCTATTGTAGAACTCATACTCCATTTCTCCGATCATATATTTAACAACATTTTTTAACAATTCAATTGGCTAGATCTCAAAGTAAATTAAGTTAAGAGTTGAAAAATTATCACAATTTATTTTATATTTTAATATTGGCACATTTATATTATCTCATCATTTCACTATATATTAGAGTAGGGAGACAAATAAGGAAAACTACTCAGACTTTATGAGAAAGATTCAACAAAAACCAAATTTTATATATAAAGGAAAGTTCATACAATGCTAATAAACAAACAACAATTTTCTGAAACTCTTTCTCATAGAAAATTCCTTGTAGCCTCTCCTATAAAATGTAAGAAGAATAAGTCTCTCACATTTCACCTTCTCCAACACTCTTAGAGAAGAATTCACACTTAATCTCACCATAAGAACTCTAAACTCATAAAGAAAACTCAATAATAGACTCCAAAATGGTGGTGGAATGAAGTTGGAAATTAGAAATGGCATTATAGAAATGAAGTGGAACAAAGAGAAACCAAGAGGGAGCCCAAGAGAGCCCTTTTTCTAATGAATTTCAGCCCCTATAGAGTCGGTTCTCCAATAGGTGCATCCAATAACTCTTCAAAAGGTGTCCAAATTCGTTGAAATTTCTACAAATAAAGTATGCACTGCCAAAAACATTGTTGGTGCCAGTGTTCTGCCATTTAATTCCTTGTTCCCTGTGAAATGCCGTCGTAGGTGCTACTTTTGGCGCCATCGGTGCTTAGCAACTTTTCATATTTTTCATTTTTACTCAAACTTCATGTTTTTGTCTCCTTTTTGCTCCAAGTCGTGAAAATCAACAACCTGCAAGGAAACATGTAAAATACCTTCCATTAAAGTCCAATATCAACAAAAATGAGTATAAATATGGGTCTAAAAATGCATATACTTTTGGTGTATCAAAATCCCCCAAACTTACATATTACTTGTCCTCAATTAACTCCTCTACTATATAAAAACTATAACTTATGGTAAAGAATTTAACTTTTAGATTTCCATATTTTAGTCCACTAAATAAAATAGCATAACTTAAGCAAAATTTAAAACAACTCCAGTTAATACTAAAGATGTAAGAATATCCAGCAATCAAGTCCATGATTTTTTATTTTCTATTCTTTTCAAGAAAAAAAATACAAATTGTCATATTAAAGCCAGTTAAAGTATTCAAATGAAAAAGAAATTCATAAAACTTTAATAGTAAATAAGTTAATATTGATGTATAAGCTTAGAAAACATAGCACTTTAAATTCTCTTTCAAAGAGGTTAAGTGAGTTTCAATGTTAAGCACCATGTAGTGACCTACAAGCCTCAAGCTTCTCCCCACATTATCCTTTTTTTTTTCTTTTTATTTCTTTTTTTTCTTCTTCAGGATCATTTTCAATCCTTTTTCTTTTCTTTTTTTTCTTCGTTTTTTTATGTGAAGATTTTTTTTTTTCTTCGTTTTTTTATGTGAAGATTATTATATCTGGATAGCCTTTAATGATTTTAAACTTCATTATCTTCTTCTTAAAGTAAAAAACTTTTCACATTACTTCACTTAATAAATTTATATTAGCTTAAAGTGTTCATAAGGTTTAATTCTTTTCTTCTTATATGAACCATTAAGATTTTTTAATACTTCAAACATACAAATTTTTTTACTAGAAATAGTAAAACATACTCTTATTCTCTTATACCAAATGCCTTAATCTCTAAAATTAACATTTATTATTGAAAATTTTTACTTAAGTTTACTATATATTTAGAAACATAAATATAGTCTTCTAAAGTTAAACCCTAACACCAAAGGTCATGTTAAATTTAAAATTTTTAAAAATATTGTTAATTCATAACAAATAAAATTAAGTTTATTTCTTTAAAACGTAATTTTTCTTCTCCCCCCCAACTTAAATTTTTAAAATATTTAGCATGGAAAACAAAATAATAAGGAATGAAAGAAAATATTAAATACATAAAGAAAAGACATACCTGCTGAAGGTTCTGATTTTGAAACTTAATTTTGAAATACTGCAGATGCTAATATAAACTCAAAAGCAAAAGCTACAAGACTTTAAAAATTAAATTGCACATAATACATATAAAATTTGCTGAGAAAGAATTAATTACACTACATTTAACAAAATAGTGAAACTAACAACTTAACTAAATTGAATTTTAGGAATGAAAATAGTTTTACAAGCTACAGTTTGCAACACAACATAACAACAAAACAAAGTCTTACAATCTAACAAAAAATAGTCTCAATAATATAATAAAAACAAGCAATACAATAACAAAGTACAGTCAAACATACATTAAGAGAAAGATCACCAATCATCATCGTCTTCTTTTTCATCTACATCCAAATTTTATCACTGATATGGGGTAAAAATAGGGTGAGTAGGAATCTGAATTGAATTGTCATCCTTATTGTATCTCACCATAGCATCATCATAAGCAGCATCATATTCAAACTTTTGCCAAATCAACTAATCAGTGTGAGCATTTCTGACATCCATTTTTTTGCATTCTATGATCCATTCTAAAGATATCTCCTTGTTGAATCATCATTTGGTCCAATAGTTCTCAAATAGTAGGATCACTAGAAGTAGGGGTCCTATAAGTAGAAGGAATATCCTTGGTCTTACTTCCAGATCTCCAATCAACATGAGATTCATATGTCTTTATGTTAGCAAGCCCAATAGGTCATAGAGGCTCAATCCTCTCCTCATCTAATCTAAAATCAACACCTGCCTGTTCACTAAGTGTGAAAATTAGTGCAGGGTGTGTCAAATCACCAGAGGTCTCTCCAAAAGCAATAGATCTAGTGTTCATATAAATAATAGAGCCTACATTTATCTCCATCACCTACTGAATGCAAAAGTCCAAGATTGCTCTATCCTTGGTCACCTTACTATGATGATTTTTCGAAACCATTCTTCCAAAAATAAATTAGTGTCAGGCCTTAGATACTACATTTAGCATAAAAAGGGAAGGTTTACCTTAACACCATTTTTGACTTTCTAGGACCTTATTCCATCAGTCAGATAAAAAATAACCTCATCCAGGGCCTCATTCATAGTAGAAAATGATTATACTTGCATATGTAAACATCTTCCAACTGATAAAACTTGTTATTTTTTATTGGAGAAAACTCCACCTTTTTTCCACGAATAAAAACACAGTCGTTAGATACCTCCGTAAAATTTGTGTAGAACTCCATCACTAATCCAATAATCGCATTGGCAGTAGAATAATAGATATTTTCCCACTATCAAGCATTACTAAATTGCTCAACTTCTCCACCAAGATTTCCGATCAAGAATCAAATTTTTATTTCCATGTGAAACTGATAAATTTTTGTTCATCATAATCTACTTTTATTTTTCCTTTACTCGTTCTTGGTGCCATGGAAAATCTAAGAAAATATGATAGGAAAATCTAAAAAAATAAAAAAAAATTAAATAAATTCCAAAAATTTTGATAATCACAAAGTAAATTGGTTTAAACTTAAATCCACTAAGTAAGAGTTATTCACCAAATGATTTTCTCAAAATCTCTCCAAAAATTCAAAAATTTTAGGATCTCGACAATGTGAGATAAATCCTTAGTAAAAAAAAAAAATTTATTTCAAAGTGTAGCTCTTACCTAGAGAAGATGAAGTCCAAAGTTGCTTTCCCTCAAAATTGCCTCAAATTTGACCAAAATCAAGCCCTAAGTGCTAAAACTAGAGATTGAAGGTGACTCAAAGGGTAAAAATGGCGGTTTACGGTGAAAATTGTGAAATTTATGGAGTTTTGGCTATTCTCGATGCTGAAGGCCTAAAAATTCTATATTTCAATTTTTAAAATTTTTAATTTCCTTCCTTTCAATTTACTCCAAAGTTTTTTTAGTAATTTTAAACATAAATTTTTATCTAACAAAAAATTATAAATAAACATTTTCACAAATAATCACTCTCACAGATAAAACAAACTAACTTTTATATATGAAAATATACTTTGACAAATACTTTTTTCTAATCACACATTCACACACATAAAGCAAACTAAATTATGAATCAGCATCCAAAATAAGACACAACACTAAACGCTGACACAAGACTATATACACAATAAAAGCTCAGAAAGTTCTAAAGGAAAGGAAACTAAATCAAATCCACACAATCACATTAAACACATACATATTTTTAAACTAGTAGAGTCCAAATTCTTCAGTTATTATGCATCTTCTTCAGTGTTGTCTCTCCCTCTAATGTCTCCCATAGATTGGTAATGACTTGTGGTATGTGGTGCGCTGGTCTCCTTCCTTATGATATGGTTTT
>NW_018236304.1:36728-39582 GCF_001263595.1 Phalaenopsis equestris | reverse complement strand
TTCTTCAAGATGCTGGCGGCTGGTTGCGGTGCTCTGCTAGGGTTTAGGCTGTGATGGAGCTGCTTGGTGGTGCTTTGGACTTGTGTGAAGCTTGCTTCTTTAAGATTTCCTTGGGGTTGGTGGCTTTGGTTGTTGCTTGGGAAGTTTGTGGTTTCTGTTTGAGTTATTGTTCCATTGATAAAGTTGTTGTTTGCTTTTGGGTTTCCTGGGGTCTTCCCTTCCTTGCTGGTTTTCCTGGCTTTTAGTTCTGGTTCATATTTTTTGAAGTTTTAGTTTAGCTTCTCTCTTTTGGTTGGGTTTTGGTCTTTTCTGTTTGAGGTTTTTTCTCTCTTCGCGTGTTATGTTTGTCCTCATGGCCTACCCCATTGATGTGGAAACCAATGCTCAATGGACAAAGGCCACCTTTGCTAAAGTTGTGGGTAGTGGTTTGGATGTGCCTAAATCCTTTGAACACCTGGTTTTCCCTCAATGTTTACATGATGCTGCTGTTGGAAGGGGTGTTTGCCCATTTTTTAATCCTCTAAGAGAAAAAGATGGGGAACCTGCAATTATCTTCTCCCCTCAGGAAATTAATGAGCTCAATGTGACTGTTAAATTCACTCTGGTTTGCAAATTCCAGTTTGGCCACCCTAAGATGGATCTGGTCAGGAAATTCTTTAGGGATTTGAAATTAATAGGTGCTTGGAGGCTGAATCTAATTGATGGAAGGCACCTGTTAACTTCATTATTTAATGAAGAGGACTATGCAAGGGTTTTTGCCAAACAAAATCTAGTTATTAATGGTGTTCCAATGAAGTTAATGAAGTGGACACCTGAATTTGATCCCTCAAAGGAACCCCCTGTAGTTCCAATTTGGTTTAAATTTCCCAACCTACCCATTCAATACTTCCATTAAAATGTTCTTCTCAGCATTTTAGTAGGGTGCTTGGCTGCCCACTGAAAATTGATGCCCCTACCTTTAATATGACTAGACCTACTGGTGCTAGAGTTTTGGTTAAAAGGGACATTTCCCTACCTGATATAGAAAGGGTGTGGATTGGTAATTCTGAAGAAGGCTTTTGGCAGCAAATTGTAATGCAGCAAAAGCCAATTTACTATCAACATTGTAAAATATTTGGTCATAATGTGGAAAGGTGTTATAGGCTACACCCTCCATCTAAAAGGAAAACTGCTGGGTTCAGCAAGATTCCTAAACCAGTAGAACCAGATGGAATGGTGGTGACAACAGTTGAAACAGCTGATGCTGGTGTTAATACTATTGGGTTGAATCCCAATAGTAGTGATGTGGAGCTAGAGGCAGCCATTGGCATTAACAGTAATTTGAAAGGAAATATTATGATTGATGACAGCTTAATCAATATAAATCCAACTAGAATTGAAGGCCAGAGAATTGACAATTTGACTGATGTCCTAAAAGAAGATTGACAAGTTCAAAGAAGCAGTAAAAAGAAAAAAGGTAAGTTGTAATTTAAACAACCTTTGGAGGGCCCAATTACTTTGGATCATCATCTAAGGACCAGGGGGAAAGGGAGGACCTTTTCTCAATGACTAAGTTTCTTCTTTGAAACATTAGGGGTATTGCTGACCCCTCTTCTCTCAAGTGATTAAAATATCTAGTGGAGATTAAAATATCTAGTGAGAGTCCATAAAGTTTGGTGTTTTGCCATTCTTGAACCTTTAGTTACTAAAAGTTCCCAAAATATTCAAAAAAAGTTCCCTCAATTTGATCATTTTTCTAACTCCAATAACAAAATTTGGCTCTTTGCTAGAGCTGAATTACATTAGTCTATTTTAATAGATCATTCTCAGTTTGTTCACATACAATTCCATATTGGAGCTCAAGTTGGCTATGCCACTTTCATCTATGCCAGTTGCCTTGCCAGCAACCAAGCCACCTTATGGAATGAGTTGATCCTGATTGGAAAAGCTATAAACTCCTTTTGGATTTTGGGGGGTGATTTAAACTGTCTTTCCTCTCTTGGTGAAAGAAAAGGTGGTAGACCTCCCACTATCTCTGCATTAAACAAATTCAATGATTTTCTCTCTGAGGCTGAGTTGTTTGATTTGGGGTACCAAGGGCCTGACGCCAGACTTCACTTGGAGAAGAGGTGCCATGTGGGAGACGCTGCATAGAATGATGGGGAACTCTAAATGGGTTCAGACCTTCCTTTGCACTATCATTACTCATCTGGCTATGGCAGGTTCTGACCATAGACCATTGTTATGTACTATCCAAAATGCTGAAAAGCCAAAAAATGCTCCTTTTAGATTTCAGAACATGTGGACTCTCCACCCTCAGTTTGTTGATGAAGTTCGTAAGGTTTGGAGGGCTGAAGGGAACTCTACTCCCTGGGTAAAACTATGGATTTTGTAAAAAAAGGTGGTTGCTCATCTCAAGAACTGGAATTGGGAAAAATTTGGTAATATTAATGAGAATTTGACCACTGCTCAAAGTAATGTTATTAAAATGGAAAAGAATTTCCAAATGGGTTTGAATTCTAAAGTTGAACTGCACAAAGCAAGGAACTGTTAATGCAAACCAATTATATTGAATTTTTCTGAAATAAAAAGCAACAGTCACCAGATTTTCTGATGGTGATAGAAACACAAGCTATTATCATGCTTGTATACATGCTTGTATAAATTTCAGAAGGAAGAATAACATGATCCTCTCCATACATGATTCAAATGGTAATGTGGTCTGGTGCTGAGGACATTGCCACTGATGCTGTTAAGTATTTTCAGAAAATCTTTATGGATCAGTCTAATGAAAGAGCTCCTATCAAGGTGGAACTTTTCTCTGAGTGCATTAATTATGTTCAAAGCTTGGACCTTATTCAGATTCCTATGGAAG
>NW_018236304.1:35578-36545 GCF_001263595.1 Phalaenopsis equestris | reverse complement strand
TGTTGATTCCCAAAAATTCTACCAGGACTGGGTGGGGAGATTTCAGACCTATCAGTCTAACAAATGTCTTGTGTAAAGTTATCAGCAAGGTTATTAACAGCAGGCAACCTCACCTCCAACAACTTATCAACAATAACCAGGTAGCATTTGTGAAAGGGAGACAGATCTCTGATAATATTCTCTTGGCACAGAAGTTGTTGTTGGACCTTGACAGAAAGTGTAGGGGCAGCAATCTCATTCTGAAATTGGATATCCAAAAAGCTTATGATACTATCAATTGGAATTTTATATTGGACACTTTAATTGCTAGGGGTTTCTCTGAGCCATTTATAATCTTGATAAAAAGATGGTTGTGTATTAATAACCACTCTATCCTAATCAATGGTAAAAGCCATGGTTTCTTCTCTGCATCAAGGGGAATTAAACAAGGAGATCCACTGTCTCCTACTATCTTCATTCTTGCTATGGATTATCTTTCTAGACTTTTAAATCAATTGTTTGCCTCTTCTCCTCACATGACATATCAGTAAAGATCTAATATTGGGGTGAGTCATCTGTCTTATGCTGATGATATTATCATTTTCTCCAAGGCTACCAAAACTGCTATGAAGGCTCTTTTCAAAGGACTGACACATTTCCAAATCACTTCTGGTATGCATCTTAATAAACATAAATGTCAATTCTTTACTAGCTCAAACACTCTTCCACAGATTTGGCATTGGATAACTCAGTACACTGGCTTCAGCAAAGCTTCTCTACCAATCAACTATCTTGGTGTCCAATTAATCAAAGGGAGAACCAAGCAAACACAATTTAATGTGGTTATTGACCAAATTCAGAAAAAGTTGCAATGTTGGACTAATTACTTCCTCTCAAATGGAGGTAGACTCACCCTCCTTAAAAGCATCCTAACTTCCATTCCATCCTATGCTCTTCAAATGTTTACCATGAAGAAAGGTACTCAGAT
>NW_018236304.1:10526-35311 GCF_001263595.1 Phalaenopsis equestris | reverse complement strand
GCTTGATAAGTGGGTATGGAATGGGGAGAAGCTTCACAACTCCAATCCTAATTCAATGACAAAAGTGAAGGAATTCTAGAGTGATAATCAGTGGAACTGCAATCTGTTGGATGCCATCCTAACTAAAGAACAAATGCATTGGGTAAAGCAAACTAAAATCTTTCCTATGCAGAAAGATAGACTCATTACTAAACAGGCTTCCCCAAAAAAATTTTCTGCTTTCATCCACCAACAGCTTTTTAAATGGCAACCTGTCTAGTGGGGTAATTTTATTTGGGGGAAGTGGTTAACACCTTCCATGTCCTTTTTCTGCTGGAGATTGTGGAAATCCTTACTTCCTACTGATGACATCTTGAAGATGAAAGGGCTCAAGGGACCCTCTTGTTGTCAGCTATGCCGTAAAGCTGAGGAAAGTCTGGATCATTTATTCTTCTCTTGTAACTTCTCCCAAGGGGTCTGGTCTGGTATAGTACAACAACTGAATATTGGCACTCTTAAAGTCAGCTGGAAATACTTTTTGGGGTGTTGGATGGAATGGTTAGATGCCAAATTAATAATCATTCCTTGTATTGTTGCCTGGTTTTTTTGGATGTGCAGAAACAAGTCTAAATATGAAAACATCAAACCAAAGGAGATGAAGGTGGTGCTAAATTGTACTTCCTATCTGCAAAAGATAATAAAATTTTAGAACTTTCCCAATATTTTCCTAAATTGGGTGCCTAGTGTGCAGAAGCTAAAAGAGCCTACTTTAGTTCTCTAGAACCCACCTCCTGTGGGGTGGGTGAAAGCTAATACTGATGGAAGCTTTTGTAAGGAGGCTGCTGGTGTAGGAGGAATCTTTAGGAACTCTCTGGGGAAGTGCATGTTATACTTTTCCTCTCCCACTTGGGCTTTGGATGCAATTGAAACTGAAATGATTGCTATCTTTTGGGAATTCTACCTTGCCAGGCATTGCAACATCATATAATTGATACTTGAGACAGATTCCTTCAGCTGTATTAGATTCCTAAATCATGCAGAGGCTGCTCCTTGGAATGTTGCTAGGTGGATTGCTAAAATCTTGAGCATGTTAAGCAACGTTGAAGTGATTTTCCAGCATATCTTAGGGGAAGGAAATATAAACCATATAGGGACAATGGGAAGTTCTTTGTTGGGATCAAAATCAGGAGTCCACTTTAAAAGCTTCATTGGAATACCTTCAATCAATATGGATTGTTTGGAGAAGATTCTTGCATAGTCTTCCTCTCTTGAGAGATTAATAAGTATGTGTCTGCCATCAAGTAAGCCAACTTTCCAAGCCCCTTTGAATTTCAAACCATCAAAAAACCTTCTTACAGACTCCATCTTTGGGTGGCCAAGTTGGAATTTACCAATTAAGGTAAATTTTTGACATTCAGTTAACCCATTTAGATCCTCTTCAGTAAAGTAGATTGCCAACTTCCCACCTTTCTTGCTAATAGGTTTAAACAGGGGGTCATGACCCTCATGATAATCTTGAGGAAAGACCAAATCATCAGGATTTTGCACTGCCTCCTGACCTTTCCCCACAATGTCAGCAAAAGTGGCTTTGGCCCACTGAATGTTGGTGGAGATGTCAATGGGAATAGGGTCAGACATCACAAAAATAGTCAAAGGAACCCCAAGCAGGCCTAAGTCAGAGAACAGCCAAAGAACCTAACTTCACAGCTAGTGAAGCAAGCAAACAGCCAAGCAGGGAAAGAGAAACCACAAAGAGGCTAAACAAAGGAAGGAAGATGAGTCTTAATAAACCAAACCTCCAGTGGGATGTCAAAGAAACAACCCCACAAGAAACAGCAAACAAAGACAAAACTATGGAAAAGCCAATGGAACAGTAAAAGTTTGAAAAGGAAGAACCCGGGAAGGTGTAAAAGCTATAAGGGTCGAAAAACCTGCTATGCCCAGTAAAGAGATGAGAGAAAATCAGTTGAAAACAATTATTAGCAAGTATTAAACCCTTTACCACAGCAAGTTGGAGCATTGTGCCGAAACCCTAGCAGAGCAACCAGGGAGACAGCCGCCAAACTTCATGATTCCTATAGATATATATATATATATATATATATACATACATACATACATACATTCCATTATTCACTTTCTGTGGGAGGGGATTACTCTTTCATTAAGAAGCTGGGAAAAAAAAAAGGGAAACTTACTATGTTTATCACTGAGGTTGAAACTTTCATTCTTGCTTCTTCTTGTCGTTTGGCCCTTAATTTTAAATTAATGTATGGAATTTTGAAGGTGGATCTAATTAGGAGAGAATTTGAACTGCTAAAACTTAATGTCTGGTGGAAGGTCAACCTTATTGATGGTAGACATATCTCAATACAGCTTCCTAATGACGAGGACTACACTCGTCTGTTTGTGAACAGATTTTTTATGGTAGAAAATTGGGTGGTGAAATTTCTTAAGTGTTATGTATTGCATATCAGTCCTATTTAGATCCGCTTTCTTGGGCTTAAATTACATTTGTTTAATCACAAAATATTCTTTTCTTTAGCGGCAGATTATGGTAAGCATCTAAAAATGGATATTATGGCATACACACTTTTAAGACCATCTGAAGCACGCATTATAATAGATAGATACATAACCCAACCATTTTGTAATATGATTTGGATAGGTTCTCAACAACAGGGCTATTGGCAATAAGTTGATATCCAAAAGCACTCTCTTTATTGCACCCACAACTCTATGATTGGTCATCTAATTTCATTATGCTATAGACTGAATCCTCTCCTTAAAAATCCTACTACTACATATTCCACTAGCCCCCCCTGAACATCAACGTCGCTCAGATCATTAGGGCATAACACTTAATGCTAAAACTAAAGCTGATTTAGTTGATACTCCACCTTTGCATAACACAAATTTAATTTGGAAAATTTGGGAAATGAAACTCAGCACACATCTCTTGATATTCTGCCTCAACATGTTTTAAATGAAGATGGTAATGCTTCTATTGAGAATGTTGAGATTGTTGAGCATGTTGACACATCAGTACCTAATGTTCCAAATTCGACCACTCTTCTTTCTGGAAACAATATGGCTAGCTATATACACTCTCTTCCTTCCAGCTCCACTGTTGTTACTAACACCACTCTAAAACTTGCTTCCAAAACATTAGAAAAAGAACGGCAGGTTCAAAAACATTCAAGGAAAAAAGTTAAAAGAAATAATGAGCTTTCAAGTCTTAAAGCTAGAAATATCATAAAGGAAGGTAATTATTTTTCTGATGGGGAGTGGTTAGTCAACCCTACTAGATTTTCTATAAGGGATGGATTATGTCATCATGTTTAACATTTTTTTTTGGAATATTAGAGGAGTGGCTAACCCTTCCTCCCTTAATAGGCTCAAACATATTTGTAGGTTCCATAAACTGCTCATTTTTGCTATTTTGGAGTCGTTAGTTAATGTTAGTAAAAATAGGATTCTGAATAAATTTAAGGGATTTCATTTTGATTGCAGCATCAATAATATAATTTGGCTTTTTTGGAAGCATTCAATCAATCTCTCTATAATTTAATATGAGGAGCAATACGTTTTAACATAGATCAAAATTAATGTTCTCCAAGTGTTGGGTACTTTTCTTTATGCTAGATCTCAGTTGTAGGATAAATTTTTCTCTAGCAAAAACTTGAACACATGGGAAATATTATTAATGAGAATTGGTTTGTGGTGGGAGGCTTTAATATGATACTGAAGTCTATGGAGATAAAAGGGGGAGATAGGTGTGATAATGCCTTATTACTCGGTTTTCTAACTATCTTACTTTTGTTGGTCTTTATCACTTGGGTTATTCAAGCTCCCCTTACACTTGGAGGAGAGTTTTCCTTTATCAAAGGCTAGATCATTATTTGGGAAACTTAGCTTTCTTAAACCATTTCCCTATTGTTAGGGTTCAACATTTGAGCTATGGTACGTCTAACCCTAATCCAATTTTACTTACTTTCACTTTTACTGCTAAATCGAGCATATCTTGTTTCAAATTTCTTAATGTTTGGACATCTCGTGACACTTTTTTGAATTTGGTGCAAGATGTTTGTCATTATGATGGTACAAAAATGCCTTAGTTTTTTTATGGCAATTGCACAAAAAAATTGTTGCCCATCTGACAAAATGGAACTCTCTGGTTTTTTTTAATGTTCATATAAAAGCTCTAGATGCTCAAAATCTTGTTGGTTATCTGGAGGCTCAACTTATTTGTTCTCTTACTTTAATGGAAACAGTTTCTCAGGCACATCTATCTTTAATGGATGTTATTACTTCGGAAGAAAATTTTCTTCAACAAAAACCAAAAGATATATCTTTTACTACAAGGGACAGAAACACAAAGAATTTTCATGCCACATTAAAGAAACATCAACAGCATATTGAAAATAAAAAATGCGAATGGGTAAGTTTTAACCAGTACGGAAGACATTGGAGAAAGTGTTGTTAGTTATTTTCTTGAGCTATATCAAACTACTACACATGTGGTCGACACTATTTTAGGGGGGTTGCTCGTTGGAAGCTATCGATCGCAGGAATTGAAATCCCGTCACTCGCTTTCATAGTTTAAATGAAAGAGCACTACACCTCACGCCACGTATTTATCCCGTAAGATAAACACAAGACTAGAGTGGCAGACTCAATCAAATAAACTAAGAAACATATGACATCCATTTGGTCTGTAAAACTATTTTATATTTGTAAGCTGAGAGAAACTATCTCAAATTTAATACAAAAAAATTAAATAGGGTTTATATTAAGCTAGGTTCTTTAAAATTTTCGAAAATCTTCCTATAAGGGCAAGCCCCTATAGTTAATTACATCTTAGATAACTGAAGTCACCTAAGAAAACTATTGATAAAAATTAGGGAATATTATCTTCGAAGAGGTCAAAGGAAGAAGATGTTTTCAAAGAGATTGGACAAATAGGTGTGAAAGGGGAATGACTCTAATTTGGAACATATTATAGAATCTAAAGGAAAGGAGACTAGGGAATAGGTGTGAAAGGGGAATGACTCTAATTTGGAACATATTATAGAATCTAAAGGAAAAGAGACTAGGGAATGTTATAGATCTGAAGGAGAACCTCGGTGACTTCCCAAGTTACACTATGGTTTGGCTTTAGATTAAAGGAGAACTATTTAGATGTTTCATCCTTTCAATTCTATTTATTTAGGGCTTACATTTTTGTGAAATGATCACACAAATAGCCTGGTAGATATGAAGATTTAGGTCGTGGCGAACGATAGCCTAAGAATCCTAAAATGAGTTACCCTTCAAAATATCGAGAAGATTCTAAAGTGTTCGGGACAATGACCCTGAAACACTTTGACGATCTCTTAAATAATTTTAATTCCTTTAAAACTTCATCATATTGTCTCATTAATCATCCAAGGTTAGAGTGTGACTACCTCGTCACCCAGTGAAGCTTGACAATTGAAGCTTGACAATTCACAATTCAATTATCCCAAGGATAAGATACTTAATCAATTTGATACTTTACTTTAAAGATTATACGGATGTATGCCCCTAAGGCAAGCTCAAGAAATTAAAGATTTGGTGCCCATCACACATTGTCTTAGAGTGCTTAAAATATGTTAATCCCCAATCATATTATCTTCTAAATCAAGTCAATTGAGTTTAAACATTGAGCCTAGGTCACTACAAAGCCCTTAACAATCATAAAATGGCAAAAAGGTGGTGGTTAACATTTTTATTTAATTGACCAATATTCTTAATGAAAGATCACATCATCATCAGTTTTAGGCTTAAGATAAGTGATTTATCATCTTCGTACATAAGCCCATCACTTAAGAATCATTCGATCTTAATAGACTTTCATGTCATGATGATTATGGAAATTATGATTTTGTTGATAATGTGAAAAAGATGGTAAGTGAGTTTCTACATTTAACCCATTGCTTTTCAATCATTAGATATATTTTTTAAGGGTTCATTAAGGATCAAAATTACACATCCCCAATGGTTAATTCTAAATTTTGATTAAGGCACCAAAATCTAAAATTACCTCTTTTCCCTATAGGATTTTCATCTTATAGCATGCACTTGGCAAATAATCTTTATTTTTTATCCACATTATTTTCTTCTGTTCACTGAGCAAGCGGTATTTTTATTTTATTTTTATGATTTTTCTAAACAAATTTATGATTTTTCAAAGATCAGACATTAAAATAAATCAAAAATTCCCCCATTTATCTACTTATACACGCAGCGCCACCTCAACCTCGTCCGCTCCATTGTTTCCACGTGGCGCTCCACCATTTAACACTACCAACCATGTAGCCTCCTCACCAACCATCCTTTTTCACACCAAAGATTTTTCTGGCTTGATCTCTTCTGTTGATTAAATAAACACGCGGTCAGATGGCTCTCAGTCATCCTCCCAAAGTGACCTAACCCGTAAGTCATTTACATTAAAACCTTAAGAGCTTTGCCTAGACTCAACCAAATCATATGGGGTTTGTTTCTAAACATTCATCTACTTTATACAAATACATCTATACTGATCATCAAGCATGAAATCAAGTCATTACTCATAGAGAATCAAAACATGCTCGGGTTAGGGTTAGTTCCAAATAACTTTGATTGAGAGGGGAAGCCTCAATCGGATGGTTTTGGTGGCTTTGATTGGGTCTAATGAACCTCAATATGAAGTCTCAGGCCCTGGTGAATTGTTTAGTTATGTTTTTGACCAAGATCGATTTCATGTGTTGATCAAAGTCTATGTTAGGGGTTATTTGAGAGGGGGCTTTTGTGGGGAATCCTTTTGTGTGGAATCAACTTCTCTCACTGTAAGGATGGTGTGTGCACAGTTAATTGAAGTTTTGTGGAGTGTGGAAGTGTGGAGAAATTTGTCCTATTTTGAGATGTATTTTAAGCTCAAAATTGGGCTCTTATAGGGGGAACTAGAGGAGAAAAATGGTGGGCTTGAGCTGAGGAGTTCTTGGAGAGTCTCTGGTGAGATTTTGGCAGAGTTTCCCCAAGGATTTTGATGCCCTCCCCTTTTTTCCATGGAGGGGAAGTTTAAATAAAGGAGCTTGGGGTGACCACCAAGGGCAATTGATGGGTGCAATTAAAAGCTTATGTGGAGGGCTGCAAAGTGCCAAAGGCTAATTGGAGCTAGGTAGCTTGGATGGGTGCAATTGGGTTTGAATGAAGGCATGGGGGCTCTCAGTTTTGGCTCCTCTAGTGACTATGGTTGTTGTCCATGGAAGGGGAGGTGCTCAAAAGGCTCAGGAACCTTAGGGGAATCTGTCACAATAATTAATTAGTGATGGGTTTTGGCAAAAATATCTTTCGCTTAAGCAATTTAGGAAACAAATCCCTTGATTTAGGGGACCTTTGGTCCATGGATCACCTAGGGTGTTCTTAGTGAGTCTAGCAGTTTCACTAGGGTCCATCTAGTGGTTGTGGTGTCATTAATTTTGTCTTTTGGGCATGAATAAGTCGATATTGGTGCATTGTTTCAATTTTGGTCTCGTTGGCTTGAAGTTGGACTCTGGTTAGACAAGCCATTACATTGAGCACAATTGAGCACAATTGATTGATCAATTTGGTGTAGATGATTGTCATAAAGGGTTTATAAAAGTTTTGAAGAAACTTTGAATTGATTTTGAGGTTCAGTTTGAGGGATTTGGGGCATGCGGCAATTTAGGGGTGTTGGGTTAGACTTGGGCTTAAGTTGGGTTAGAGTTGGGTTACGCTCAAATTGATGGTTAAAAATGGTCTAGGAGAATATTATTAAGAGTTCTCAACATCAATTGGGTGTCAGTTTTGGGGTTTGGGTCTTCAATTAGGTGACATTTGGAGACATGGCCTAATTGGGGAAAATTTGGGGATTTTGGACTTTGGCTAAAATTTAGTAGAATTAATGATTGATCAAGGCCAATTAAGGGTTTAATTTGGTATGTGGAAGTGTTTTGAAGAGTTTAGACTCCAAATTGAGGTAATTGAGTGGGTCATGGGGTTCAATTGGGTGAGATTGGTTCATATGTTCAAACTTGGGGGTTTTGGTTTGGATCAAAATTGAGCTCAAAGCATGGGTCAATTAAGCTTAGATTTGGTTTAGAATGATCATGGTCATGATGAATTTGAGTTTGGAATTAAAACTAGGGGAGATTTGTTTCAAATTGAAAGAAATTTAGGGTGAATTTGGGAAAATTGGGTCTTTAAAGGTAATTTGTGGCTTTTGGTTAAAGTTTGTCAAATTGATCTAATTTGGTCCAATTGAATGGTCGAAATTGGTTTTGTGGACATTTGATATAATTTTGGAGGTTATGGGATAGTTTGGGATACCAAGGGTATTTTTGTAATTTTGGCAAATTTTGGGGGGTATTTTGATAATCTTGGGTGGTTTTGGTCAATTTGAATATTTTGTAATGGTTTGAAATGATTTCTGAACAAATTTAGGTATTTTGGGTGAAATTGGGAATTTTGGCAAAACTTAGGGTTTGGGGTGTTTATGTAATTTAGGTAGGTTTGGGGGGCAAAATGTTAAGCAGGATATTTTGGTAAAGTTTGGGTGCCAACCACTCTATGTGAGCCATGAATCAATGGAATCCCCATTTGGTCCTCTATGTACTTGTCCTAGCTAAACCCCAGCCTATGGCTAGTGGGTCTAGGAGACCATCTACACGAGTCTTCCACAGGATCAACTGATCAAAGTCAACAAAGTTTGGGATTAGGGTTATGAGTGAAAGTGAGTGACAGTGAGTGAAATGAGTGCAAGTAAATGAACTAGCTCCAGACAAACATCCAGGGTCAACCTTAAGGCCAAGAAGTCCTATGGGGACTCACCTTGAGCTCTCCCATCACCTACTAAGTTCCAAAGGTTATGACCAACATGCAGAACTGCAAGTTGAGAAAATAACGTTTTAAAGTTTCTAATGATGATGGTTCTTTTTCTAGTCCTCTAGGAATTGTCAACAGGAAAGTCCTATGGCTAGACCCTAGGCTACTAAAGACGAAAAACTAAACCTCAACCAAAAGTGAAGTCAACAACATGTTACTCGTTTGGATTCTACAGTCTTTGCTGATGATCACACGTAAATTAATATCCTTGATCTAACATATCTTCTTAATGAGCAAGAAATACTTGTCGCTTTCAAGTCTATTAGCTCTAATAAAGCTCCTGCCCCGGATGACTTTTCCTCTTCCTTTTACACCTATTCCTAGGATATCATTAAGAAGGAGGTAATTCTTGCTATTCAAAGTTTCTTTCTTGGGGATAATCCAGGTAAATACTTTAGCTTTCCTTTGATTGTGCTCATTCCTAAAGGTAATGATAAGATCACCTTGGATAATTTTTGTCCTCTTTCTCTCACTACTGTTATCTCTAAAGTCTTGAGCAAGATTATTGTCAGTGGATTGCAGCCGGATCTCTCTTCAATTATTACTCCTCAACATTCTGCTTTTATTAAAGGCAGAGATATCATAGATAATATCCTCTTAGCCTAGGAAATAATTGAAGACTTCGACAAAAGGTGTAGGGGAGGCAACATGGTTTTTAAATTGGACATCAAAAAAGCTTTTGACATCATTAGCTGAGATTTCATTATTAACATTTTGCATGTTAAAGGCTTCCACCAAGATTTTTGTTGACTCCTTAAATGATGGTTATCAAATAAACATTACAGTGTCATGGTTAATGGTAAAGCTCATGGTTATTTTTATGATAAAATGGGCATTAAACAAAGAGATCCACTCTCCCCCACTAATTTCATTATTGCTTTTGATGATCTTTCCTATCTTTCTAGGCTCATTAATAAGTTGCATCATGAGCATTCACACATTTAATACTCACATAAATCTAAGAGTTTGGTGAGTCACCTTGCTTAAGATAATGATGATATTTTGTTCTCTAATGTTAGAAAGAAAGCTATTAAAGCTACATGGTCTCTTATAAGGGACTTTCAAAGCACATCAGTATTGATTTTTAATATGTCCAAATGCTTTATTTATTTAGGGAAATGTGTTCAATCTCATATTCAAACCTGGGCCTCCACTTACATTGGTTGTAAAATTTCCAAAGTTCATATTAAATACTTAAGGGTTAATATTCTCAAAGGAAGATGAAAACAAACATAAATGGATGAGGTGATTGATAAAGTTAAACTCAAGATTAATGATTGGAGAAATTCTTTTTTTTATAATGGTGGCAGATTCACTTTGTTGAAAAGTGTTCTTTGTACCCTTCCTCTCTATGCTATGCAGGTTCTTAAAATAAAGAAAAGTACACAAAAAACACTTGAGGTGATTTTCAACAAATTACTTTGGCAAGGTACTAGATCCTCCAAAGTCTGGACCAACCGGAAGTACAATAGTAAACCTTTTTTCTCTGGAGGGCTTAACTTTAAAACACTTCAACATATGATAGATTTTAACATGTGTAAACTTTGGTTCAAATTTAGAATGGGGGACTCTTTATGGGTCAAGTTTATGCACCAAATATATTGTAAATTCTTACACCACTCCACTATTACTTGGAAGGTGGGAGATTGTAAACTTTGGAAGGCCATTATTTCTGCCCAGGATGTGACTTCTTGTTTTATGTTTTTGGGTGTTGGAAATGGAAACATTTCCTTCTAGCATGACAATTGGGGTCTTTCCACTCATACTAGCTTGTCGAACGCTCTTACAAATACTCATCTACTAGTTTCTGACTGTTGAACTAATGGTGACTGAAATATTGCTAAATTAAGTACTTTAGTGGGTGAGCTGCCTCCTTCTATTGCAACCATTCATTTTAATGAGTAGGATAAGGATGTTCCTGTTTGGAAATTTTAGGGAAGAACCTTGGTTACCAAACTGTTATATTCTCACTTACACACTTTCATCAATACATCTCTCCCTCTCTGTCATTTTTTCTGTGGAGATACTTTCATAACATGCTCCCTTTAGATGATATACATAAATTGAAAAGGCAGAAACTTGTTTCCTTTTGTTATATCTCTAAGAAAAAAGCTGAATCATCTAATCATGTCTTCTTTGATTGTCCATTTTCTAGAGAAGTTTGGAATATGCTGGGGGTGCTACTTTTCTATTAATAGGCCCCCTTATTTGAGGCTAAAATGTGCTTTAGATATCTAGAAGGATATGGATTTCACTAATAAAAATTTATCTTCTTTTTCTGTGATTGTGCCTTGTTCAATTTGGATGGCAAAGAATAGTCATAAGTATGAGGAATCTAGTCACACTCCTATCACTATCATTTCACTAGTTCTGGCTAACTTTAATAAAGCTTGGAAATTAGCTAATGGCGCTCTTATTTCTCATTCCTCAAGGAGTTGTTGGAGGCCTACTATAATTAGTTGGGCTCCACCCCTCAAGGTAGTTACACTACTGATTATGCAAGGGTGGGGGGCCTATTTGGAGATGCTTATACGAAATGTATTGTATTTTTTGCTTCCACTTGTACTGCTTCTTCTTCTCTTGAAGCTGAGACTTGTGCAATTCTTGCTGCCCTACAGACATTTGTCTCTTCTCATTTTGACTTTGTTGTGGTGGAAACTAATTATGAAGATTTGTTTTACATTCTTATGGGTAAGAACTTTAGGAGAATTTTAGTTAAACATGTAAGACATAGATTTGAAATTTATATTATTATTATATATTGTGTATAATTCTTATGTGTTTATTTTAAAGAAAATCCAAAATTTTGAAAATATTTTTGATATCTATCCTTTTAGTCAAGCTTTTTAGATTTGTATGCGTAATTCAAGAGCTACAGACCTTGAATTTTACAAGTCAGATTTGGAGAAAACTTTTGGGAGAAATTTGAAAAGACTCCATGAATTTAGTGTAGAAATGGCCGAACAAAAATGAAATGAATATTCAAATTTGGATTGTAATGCTAGTAGCTTTGAAAGAGTAAACCCCAAGAGAGTGGCAAATTTTCAAAATAATATTTTTACAATTTTAATTTCTAAGGTTGCAGATATTGAAAGGAAGTTGGATCAATATATAAATTGTTATTCTTAAGGGCCCCCGGTTATTAAGGAAAATTTATTTGGACAATTGATTGAAATTGATTGAGCCTAACTATAACTATTTTGAAACTGGCCATAAGATACATAATTCTTATTCTGATTATTACAATCCATGTTGGGAAAATCATTTAAATTTTAATGGAAATAATAATTTTGGAGGAGAAGACCAATTCATGGAAGAAAATCAATTTAATCATACATGTAGTTAGAATAATAATGACTCTTATAATAATGAAATTTCTTTTCCTCATGGATTTAACTTCAACCTGTAGAATGAGGAAAAGTATTTTTTTAGAAATGGTTGTTATTCAAATGGAGAGTGAGCTAGAAATTCAGCAGGTCGCAATAAGAAATATAGAAACCAAGTAGGGCAGATTATTAATGCAATTAACAGTTACCCCCTAGAGATTTTACCAAATGACCCTAAGATAAACCCTAAGAAAATGAATGATAAGCAACTTAGAATTTTCAAACTAATATTTAGAAGAGAATTCGAGGATTAGTTTCAAAAGAGCTTTGAGTTGAGAGATAAGGATAAGGAGATTGATAGATCAATGGAAAAAATTTCTAAGAATTTAGGAAAACCTATTTCCTCAACTAAGATAAATATAGAAAGACCACCACTACCATTTACTCAGTATCAAGGGGAAGAATTCAATGAGAACCCTAGACAAAAGAGTAACCTAGAAGAATTTGATCCATAATTTGAATTATCTAGAGAGAATCCAATCCAAAATTTGGGAGATCATGAAGTATCTTATAAAGATCCATTTCTTGTTAAATTTAAGGATGATATTAATATGAAAACTGAGAAAATCACTAAAATAATATTGGATCTAGAAAGAAGTATGAGGAATAAGGTTATGAATCAATCTGAAAAGGAAGAGCTGAAAGAAAATTTTAAATTTTAGGACTTTGTAGGAATCTCTGGATCTGGAAAAGATTGGGTGATTGATCAAGGATTAATTAAATGGAATTTTGATCATGGTGGAATCATTTGTGTGGCTGATGAAATTAAATGAAGTAATTTATGGGAGGCAACCCATAGTTATCAGTGTGGATTGATTTAGTGAGCTTGAGAGTTATGATTCTTATTGTTGTACAACGTTTGCTTTAGTGTTGATTGATTAGTTTGATTGAGGGTTGGTAAGTGTTTAGATTGTTATTGGTTTGATTTGATTTTGGTGTGGTATGAGGGAGGTGATTCCTTAACTTCTTATTATGGTTAGAATTGTATGTTCTCTTATAGTAGTTGGATTGACAAGTCCACTACAACTCTGGTCTCACTCAGACTTAAGTTTTAAAAGAGACATCATTAATTTTAACAGCTACAATTCCATCTCAATTTTGTTTTTTTCTTTTCTTTGACTTTGTTTTCATTTGATAAGAGTAGCTAACCTATTTGATGAGTAACATGTAGATGAATTTACACTTTCTTTATAATTACTAGTGGTGCTTAATTATTTGGATATGGTGATGCCTGGTGTTGGTGCTCGAGAACCAATTTATCAGGGATAATTTTATCTTTGGGACTAGAATACTTAAAATCATCTATAAGTACCCAATATATCTGAGTAGTGATTTTCGTAAAAATTGGAAGTAAGTTAGTGAGATGCAATGACTTAAAGTAAGAATTAACCTCATTTATCATCTGTGTTTGTGTTTGTGTTACAATAATTTAAAGATTTGGAGAGCACATAAATATATATTCCTAAGTATATATTCCTAAGCTGATACCTGTTCTGCTTGTTAGATCGTTCTTTCCATTTTATCGAGCATGTTTTAATTTAGATTTACTTCCTATTGCTTATTGTTTTGTCTTGATGAATACTTACATTTGTTTGTGATAGATAGAATTTCTAAACTATTTTTCTTCCATCTTATATTTTCTGTCTTGAATGTTATACATGTTAAAAGAAAGTTTGTGGTAAGAAGAAAAAGAAATTTTAAAGTTAGTATACTTCTTTCATGTTTAATATTATTGCAAGCATGTTTTACGCAAGATTTACTTTCTCCTACAGTTATTCTATTTTGAGTATGCATGTATATGAATTTGATATGATGTTGTATTAGTTAGTAGATTAAACTGTTACTTTTTCTTCCTACTAAAATTGTTGAAATTAAGTGTAAAATATTTTAAAATTCAAGTTTGGGGGAAAGAAAAATTTCTTTTAAGAAAAAAGAAGCAAACTAAATTTTATTTATCCTTAATTAACAATAATTTTAAAATTAATTTAACATGATCTTGGATATTAGAGTTTAACTTTCAATGACTATATTTATGTTTGTAAATATTATGATAAATTTAGGTAAATGTTAATAAAAATGAAGGTCAATTCTAAAGTTAAAGATATTTGGTGTGAAGGGATAAGACTATGTTTTTATATTTAAAGTAAGGGAAAATGTATTTTTAAAGTATTGAAAATCTTAGAGTTTTATGTAAGAAGAAAAGAATGAAGCTTTACGAGAAATCATAAACTAATATGAATTTATAAAGTGAAGAAAGATAAGGAGTTTTCACCTTAAGAAGGGGATAGTAAAGTTCAAAATTATTAAAAGATATCCAAATATAGTAATCCTTACTTAAAAAAAAAGAAAAAAAAAGATTCAAATGATCTTGAAAGAAATAAAAAAGAAAAAAAAGGAAAAGAAAAAAATGAAAAAGAAAAGAAAAAGAAAAGAAAAGAAAAAGAAAAGAAAAAGAAAAGAAAAGAAAAAAAAGGAATGTGAGGAGAAGCTTGAGGAGATGCATAATAAAAAATTGGCTTAACTTGAATCAACTTAAGGAAAAGGCTTTAGTACTTTTTCCAAAATTGTATTGGGGTATTACTACCATTACTAGAAAATTTTTGATGAAGTTCTTTTTCATACGAATGTTCTAAGTATCTTTCATATGACAAATTGCAATTTCTCTTGATATGAATAGAGACTCAGAAATCTTAAATTTGATTACCAAGTACTATTAGACATAGAGTTTGAATCTATGTTATTAAATATTTTTCTTAAATTTTACTATTATATTTATTAAATTAAAGTATAGAAGTTATAAGTTAATCTTTATCTTAAGTCATATTTTTATGTAGTAAATGAGCCACTTGAGGACAAGTAACTTTTAAGTTTGGGGGAGTCTAAAACTTGATGTGACCTTAGTGTGTGATACTTTTCTACTTGTTTCATGTTAGTTTAAATCCCCAGAAAAAATGCCAAAAACTTGTCCCGTCACAAAATTTACGTAGTAATTTTGCTTAAAAAAATAAGGCAAAATACTTAACCTACTTTATATTAAGTTGTTAATGTGCAAAATTATAATGTTTATAAAATATATAAAATAGTTAACACACTAGTTGTTCTATGCAAGTGCACGTAACACTTCAAGTAATATAGGGCTTTCATTAAAAACCCAGTATCGATCCCACAGAGAAGCGCAGTAAGAAATCCCTTAGGTTAATTCTAGTCTACTACTTTAAAGTCTTAGTTTTGGTAGATGGAAATTCTTATGATAATAACATAAATCACTATGTTCAAACTATAAAAATGAAAGTAAGAAAGAAAAGTTAAAAAGGGTTTAATGAATGCTAAAGGAAATGTAACAAAAAGAGCTAAGTTTACTTAAGTAAATATTAAATTTCAAAAGAAAATATATGAAAACAAAACAAAGTTTTTGTGACAAAGAGTTCAAATTTAAGAAAGCATCCTTCCCCTTTACAATGAGTACATGGATGTGAATAAATTAAAATCATTTCAAAATATATAAAATTATTTTGTGCCAAATAGAAGCAATCCTATTCTTTACCCTCTTTCGAGTGCATAAAAACATTGATTAATCCATAGTTTGGTCCCAAATTCCGGGGATAGGCTTGGAGGATACCGACTATCACTCTAGAGCTCCCACTACTCCCTCGCCTGAGGCCTAACAAATCTCGCATCAGTTTACAATGAACTGGACCAAAATGATAATTTTATTCTATCATCTTAAAATCTCTAATTATGCATCCAACAAAGTATATTTCCCTATTAATTTGCACCGAAATCCATGGATGAAATACTCCATAGCCAAAAAAAAAGTATATTCCCCAGTAGAAATCATAGCATTTTTGGAACATATGTTTCTCAACACATTTTAACATTTCATTTTAACATTTCAAAATTTTAACATTTCAAATGGTCAGATTGAAAAGTAAATGAAGATCGGAGTTCAAATCATCACCAATTTTTCAGAAAATCATATAAAACAAAATTAATTCTTCACAAAACTATATCTCAAAGTAGGGAGAAGGATAAAGAAGACTACACAGAATTTATGAGAAGGATACGAAAAAACATGAATTTCATTAATAAAAACAAATTTAAAAAAGAAAGAAATAAAAGAACACAACTTATCTCACAATCCTTCCCAAGAAAATTCCTAGAAGTTATCTTCAAGCCTTTCTCCCTTTTAAGGCACTCTCAATTCTCTCTTAGAAGTGTATTGAACAAGAAATATGTCACCTTCCCTCTCCTCTAACAATTCTCAAAGAAAATCTCCAAGCCCTTGACTTTCACTCTTTCTCTTACCTTCTTCTTCTTCATGCCACACACGTAAACACACACACTCACACTCACACCTCAAAATTCCTCTTCAAGCCTTAGACTTCCCTCTCTTCTATAAAAGGCTGCCTCCCTCCAAAATGAATTAAAATTTCCCTCCAAAATTCCATCAAAAGGTCAATTCTTTGAAATTCAAAAAACATATCCATTGATTTAAGTGACATAACCTTTCATAAAAGAGCTTTCCAAAGTGTCTATAAGCATTGAATTACTTTAGGGGGTGTTTAGAACAAGTGTCCCTTTGAAAATTTGCCCAAAATTTGTCTCGAACCGCCTTAATCGGCAAAAAGTCATCTCTGGCACATCATGCGCCAAATCTAGCGCATCATGCCAAATCTAGCGCATCATACACTAGATCTTTGGATTTCGGAGCATCATGCGACGGTTTGGAGCATCATGCGCCACCCTGCAACAGCTCAACCATTTTGCTCTTTTTGCTTTGTTTCGCCTCGTTTTAGTTGCATTTTTCTCCTAACAGATATACCTAAAAAAGAAGCATAAAAATAAACTTTATTTAAGGAGTAATTTCATTCAAAAATATTTGAGAAATGTAAAGTAGATTAAGCTTAGAAAGACATCAAAATTTGCCAAGTCAGAATTTTCTTTCTTGCTTGTTTTAACTCCAAATTGCACCATTTTTGCTTCATTTTCTCCAAAAGTTCATTTCATGTACCTAAAAATAAAAAAAATTAAAAATTCATTCCTTTAGACTGTAATATCAATAAAAATCATCAAATTTGAGCATAAAATATATATTTAAAAGTATGTAATTTTTAAGTGTGTCAGAAATGTATTGTAATTTGTTTCCCCTATAGTCCTTCTTCTTCTCTTGAAGCTGAGACTTGTGTAAATCATGCTGCCCTACAGACAACTGTCTCTTTTCATTTCGACTATGTTGTGGTGGAAACTGAATTTGAAGGTTTGTTCTACATTCTTATGGGTAAGATTAAACCTGTTTGGTATCTTATCACTTTCTTGAAGAGAATTAGGACCATTATTGAGGTGCACCAACTTAATATTCAATACAATTTTATTAATAGAGAAAGAAGTACCCCTGCTGATTAGTTACCAAAAAGGGGAGTGCTTGGTGCATTGTTTGGTGGTACTCGCCCTCTTTCGTTACTCCAACTTATTAGACGTGACTTACTAGATGTCCCTTATGTCCAAATATAATCTATTTGTGTTATTCTCTGCTATCATTGTTATGCTAGATATTTATGTTCATTCTTATGGTTTCATTTATGATACATGGAGAAATAATCCAAACTATTGCTAGAATACACATTTGGATATTATTTGTAGGTGTTGGACCCAGACCTTGCTTATCGACTTCATTGACTGGGATTCCCTGAACAGTTACTATTGCCCCTACAACATGTATGGGGTTAATAGGTCTACCTGTGGTTATTGGGACTGGATTTATGTTTATTACCTCAATATTTTGCATCAATATTTCAGAAAATACGTACTTCTACATTCTCTCTTTTCTGATACAGGTTCACTCTTTCGGACTATTGATTGTCATCTATTTGTTCTTCTACATTTCATTCCTAATGTTGTCATATCTAAATTGAATATGAAGTTTTTTGTAAATATTCATGCCACTCATATCCCTTGTAAATTTTCTATTATGTGGTACATGAATGGTTTACCTGCAGGTTGGAATGTTCACTTTGTGAAAAATTTTTTGGGACCCTCCAATATGTTTTGTGCTGGCTTGGAATGCTCCTACTCCAGTTTCTTTTTCTACTCTACACCTCCATTGAAATTTTATCTTTTGGTGTACATGAACTATTTGGGTCTACTTTTTTGGGATTGGTATACATTTCGTTTGATGTGTATTTTTGGGTATTCGATATTTTTAGTCTTTTCTTTACATTTTATAGCGTAGAGTTGTATTGTGGAAAGAGGAAACCCTAGGATTTTAATGTATTTCTTTTTGTTTTTGTTGGGGATACACTTTAGATTCCCCCCTACCCTTTTTTAATAGTTCTTTATCTTAATGCGCCAGGAGCTTCGAGTTGCTCTTAAATTATATATATATATATATATTGGTACAAGGAGCTTGATTTGGCTCCCTACATGTTGATTAGAAGGAAAATTACACAATTACTTGGTTGGGAATGGACCCCAGTCTAGAAATCTAAAATACAGTGTTGCTCACTCATAATGGGATAGCCCAACCACAAAACAGACCCTCTTTATAGCAAAAATGGGAAAAATGTATATATATATATATATATATATATATATATATATATATATGCACCATTACAAAACATGCACATGAGGTATATTTAGACTGTCTCAATGTAGTAGAAATGATAACTTTGAAGAAGGAGCATTGCTAATAGTAATCACTTCAGAATTCCTTCCAATGGTCGCCAAAGAGTGGGCAGGGTCATTGCTCTCTCTATGAATACGCTAAAAGTTCACCTTTCCACTTCTCATCCCAGCATTCAAGTTATTTGTCCACCTTAGGACATACCATGGGGGTTCTTCCTCTTTCAGCAGAATCTTAATGCAAGTGAGAGAGTCAAAATTCACAATTAAACGGGTGATCTAACATTTGTTTGCAAATAGCATAGCCCAGTAGATGGCTATCATCTCAGCCTCCAATGCATCCCAAGCCCAAGTTGCAGAGGAAAAAAGAAGTAAGCACAGTCCTTGGGAGTTTTTGAAAACTCCCGCAAACCCAGCAGATCCCTTAATAAAGCTCTCATCAGTATTCCCTTTCACCCAACCATAGGGAGGAGGGGTCCAGAGAATTACAGATGGATTGAAAGTTGACTGAATTATAGTATTGGGACTCCAGTTTTTAAAGAAATTAGGGAACTTAAGGTGCTTTGTAATTGTCTGCATATAAGAAGTACAATTTGAGATCACTAACTTAATTAAAGGTTTAATATCCTCATACTTTGCTTGATTCCTACACATCCAAATGAACTAGGCCACCAAAGATGGAGTAACCTATAAGTTAGCTACTCCAACTCAGATTGATTCCAACAGATATTAATAGTATTAACCTTAAGTTGTAACACTAGCTCAGACCGGATCAGTTGAGAGAACTTGCAAGTGAAGAAAGGATGCTTAAGATTCTCATCCTCCTCATTACACAAATAGCTACCAAGATGGTCCTCTCACTCCTTTCATTTTCAGTATATCATATGTTGGAAGCAAAGATAACTAGATCCTCTAGCAGAAAAATGACATAGAGGTAGTTAACCACTTACCCCAAATTGCTTTCCCGCACTCTACAGATTGCCACTGGAAGGAATTTTGATAAATAAAGGCAGAGTGTTTCTGTGAGGAGGCATTTTTTGGTGATAAGCCTATCTTTTTGAGCAGTGAAGAAAAGAGTATTTTTGACAAATTGAATTTGATCATTGTTTAGAAATGTGTTTAGCATCCTTACATTCCATTGCTCATCAGACTAATAATCCTTCACTTGATCTTGAAAATTTGCATTGTTGATATTGCACATGAGTTTGTCCCCATTCCAAACCCATCTTTCAAACCAAAAATTTCAAACCAAAAATTGATTAGCCAAAAATTGATTTGCCCCTCTCCCAATTCCCAGATAAAGAGTTCCTCAACATGATTTCTAACTTCGAGCATCTTTCTCCAAATTCTGGAATTACCCAACTTTATACTAAAAAGATTAGGATGAGTAGATCTACAATACTTTCCCCTCATAAATTGAGCCCAAAGACTATCCTGGGCTCTAAAAATTATCCATAGTTTCCACAAGTTTATAGAACTTAAATGTTGAATGTCCTTAAAGCCCAAACCTCCAGCAGATAGAGGTTTACAAAGCTTCTGCCATGTCAACCAGTGACACTGTTTCTTCTATCCAGCCCAAAGAAACTTGTTGATGATTTTGCCCAAAAGTATTATATATATATATATATAACATCAAAACAACTAACAGTGGACTGAAAATGCAGAAAGAGAAGTACAGAGGAGAAAAGGGATCTCTATCGAGAAGTGATTGTGGACTCTGTAACCTAGTTATCATTAATTCTGAGATGTCGAATTCCAATAGTATCACCATGAAGGAGGGCTAAGGGTGAAGGGGGACTAGCAACAACTGATATAGAATTAAAGTAAAGTCCATGCCTAGCAAGCCAATGGGCAGGTTTGTTTCCCTTTCTATAAATGAAGTTAATGTGGAAGTTGATGATAGTGTTGAAGTTTTTGATTTTTTGTTTCCATTGTGTGTGGAACCATGAAGATTGCTCTTCAGATTTCAACAATTTGATGAGTAAGAGTGAGTTAACCTCAATCCAGATATTGGACCATTCATCTTTGCAGGAAAAAGGTTAAAGCCCAGAAAAATGTAATAAGTTCTGCCTCTAGTGCATCTCTGACATCTGTAGGGGTATGGAAGAAAACAAGGCACTTGTTGCGTTGGTCCCTAAAGACACCCCACACCCCAGCACCCCAACCATTAAAGCTACCATCAGTATTGATCTTAATATTAGACTATTTAGGGGGTTTCTAATAAACCTTCTTTATCTTGGGTTGCTCTCTAACATCAGTGAGCAAAGTGTTGCAGATATTAGGGAAGTTTTTATGCTGAATTATTTTGTTTAAGTAAGAGATATTGTTTCTTGCAACCTTAGATTTCTGGATATACTTATAATCATGTTTTACACTGTTTTTGGCCATACAAAGAAACCAAGCCACTTCGAAGGGAATGGGGTCAAAATTATTTCCTTTCCAGCTGTGCCAACCTTCAAATAACATAGACCTATTGATACGCCTAAAATATATAGTGTTTTTAGACACATTTTTAGACCAATTTTTGAGATATTACGCTTTAATAGAAGGTATTTTTGTGTTTTTTATTCAGGTACAGGTAAAAAGGTGAAAAATCCTTAAAGGAATGAAAAAGGATAAAATTTGGAGCAAACAGGTGAAAAATGTGCAAAAGTGTTTTGGCTCCTAAGCTCCAGATCTGTCGCTTAAGCGCAGGTTAAATAGAGAAGGTCACTTCTTAGTGCTAGAGGCCTCGCGCTTAACCACCAGTGGCAGTTATTGGATGATTAAGTTAGGTTTTTGCAAATTTTGAAGAGGTTTTTGAGGCACCTATTGACTTAATATGTGGTTACAACCACCATGGATGAAATTTATTGCAAAGGGCAGCATCTCTTGGGGACATACATCGAATCAAGACACCTTTTGAAAAGACACCAAGACACCTTTTATAAAATTATAAAAGCAGGAAGATTGAGACTTTGAAAGGGGTCCAAAGAAGAGCAATACTTTTGGTTTTAATTGAGACTTGTTGTTGGTTTGACAATGATTTCTACTTTTAAACTAAAGTTTGGTTTTCGTAATGATTTCTACTTTTAAACTAAAGTGTGGTTTTCGTTTCTCATAAACTAAAGTTTGGTTTTCGTTTCTCCATAGATTCTGAGTAGTTTTCTTTAACTTTCTTCCTAGAAAGATAAGTAATTAAGTGTTGGATGGAAGTTGTTGAGAGTATTGATCTTTAATGTTCGAAGAAGTTGTGATGATTTAAATCTATTTACTTCTTGATTTGACCAATCTAGATGTTAAAATTTGTTGTGAGAATGTGTAAGAACCGGTTTGTTATTGTTTCAGTCAACAATTGGAAAGAATCACATGAGGTTGTATGAGTGAGAATGTAGTTCATATGATTGAGTGCAAATAATTAGGGAAACATTCATTGAAGGGTGTAGAGTTTGAGGACTTTAAAGTGACAGCTTAAATCCCCCAACGTGGTTTATTGTCTTAGGTTCTAATACGAGATATTAGCCCCCAGGTGGAGGGAATCGAGGGAATTCTAGAGTGAGAACTAGTATCTTCCCCGCCTAGCCGACTTTCAGAACTATTCAAACTTTAAATTAGCCAATATTTTTTATAACATCTATAGTAAGGGTAAAGAATATTATTGCTCTTATTTGACAGAAAATATTTTGCATACTTCCACAACAGAACTCCTATACTTGTTACTGATTCATGATAAGGAGAAATATATTTTCATTTTTAGTGCTTTTCTTCTACAAAAACTCAAGTTATCTTTTTTAAGTTTGTTCTATTTTTGTCAAAATATTAAAATTATCAAAATAATTAAACTTTGTTTACTGTGAAAACGTCTTTAGTTTAATTAATTGTCTTTTCAAAACGTCTTTAGTTTAAATAATTGTCTTTTCAAAATAGAAAGCTTTCTAAAACGTGCATATTGCATATCTTTCCTGTGGGTTTGATATTCAGATCTTAATCAAAAGTCCTTTATTACTTGATAACGATACATATACTTACGTAGTATCCCAATATATATAAATTAAAAGTTAAATTCTTATTTTTCTTCAGGATCAAATTTTTTATTTTGTTGCGAATTAAGGAAATATAAATGAAAAATATAATCAGAATTTTTTTTATACTATTGCATATAAACAGTTTTCGGAACAAGTTTTTGGCACCTTTGCCAAGGAAGTGAAGTGAAAATTGTAAAGAATATATTGATTTAAGAGAAATTTTCTATTTTTAGAAAGTTTTATTTAAACTTTAAGTTATTGTATTTTATTTTGTGTCTGTTTAGTTTTATTTTATTTTATGTTACTGTATGAGTAGTTCGGGTTCTGAAGGACTAGTGCCCTACAATTTTAAATTAGAGCGAACTGTTAGAAAATTTAGAAAAATAAAAAAAATAAAAAATCTTGAAAAATCCAAAAAAATTACAGAAATGGACAACCAAAATTATCAAAATATTGAAATTCATCAAGAGTTTAGACCTTTAAGAGATTATGCCAACCCTACTGTAGATGAACTTCATTGTAGTATTAAAAAATCTACTGTAGTGACTAATTCATTTGAGCTTAAACCTGCTATTATCTAATTAGATCAAATAATCAATTTGGGAGATCAACAACTGAAGATCCAATTTTACATCTTGCCAATTTTCTAGAATTGTGCGCTACATTTAAATATAATGGTGTATCAGATGTTACCATAAGAATTAAGTTATTTCCATTCTCATTTAGAGATAAAGCTAAGATGTGGTTGATTTTATTAGCATCTGGATCTATCATAACTTGGGGTGATTTAGCACAAAATTTCTTTGGTAAATATTTTCCATCATAAAAAACTGTGAAGCTAAGAAATGATATTACATCTCTTAATCAATTTTAAGCGGAATCTATTTATGAAAATCTTTTTATGAAGCATGGGAAAGATTTAAAGAAATCTTAAGAAAGTAGACTTTTAAGAAAGTGTCCACACCATGCTATACCATATTGGTTAAAAATTCAAATTTTTTATAATGGATTAGTTGGATCTCTTAGATCAATTATCGATGCCGGTGGTTCATTGATGTCAAAACAAAAACAATTTCATGACGCCTATGCTTTAATTGAAGAAATGGATACCAATAATTTTTAATGGCCTTCTGAGACGGTGAATCCTAATAAAGTAGCCCATATTCATGAATCTGATGCATTACTATGTTAGCGAATCAGGTTGCTACAATTTCAAGGAAGTTAGACCAATTTGGAATGAATTTTTCTCAACCAATTCCATGATTGAAGATAACACATCAGGCCAAATGATAGATTCTCAAGCATCATTAGAAATTTTGAATGCCATAAACAATAAGCAGAATAACTCATATTCAAATTATTATAACCCATGTTGGAAGAACCATCCCATCTTTAACTGGAGGAACAATTTGGGTGATAATGATCAGTAATGGGGGAACAACCAAGTAAACCCATTGGGGAATTGGAACAACCAAGGGAATAAAAATTATAGATCTATTTATCCTCGAGGTTTCAACAGTAATACAAAATTTAAAGAGAAGAAGTTTTCTTGGTGTTACAAATGGGGAATCAATTACAAAGTCAAGGAACTACAATTAGAAATATTGAGAATCAACTTGGGCAAATGGAAAATTCATTAAGTAATAGATCCCAAGGAACACTTCCTAGTAATACTAAATCAAATCTAAAAGTCCAGAATAAAGAGCAAGTAAAAGTCGTTCGACTTAAAAGCGGAAGAGAGTTGGAAGGTAGGGTTCAAAAAGAAATTGAAGTTGAGAGAGAAGAATTTGAAGAATCAAAAGAGGATGATCCAAAAGAATTGCAGAGACCTATTTCTTTGCTGAAAATTGATTTAGAAAAATCACCACCTCCCCACCTCCATTTCCTC